>NC_083548.1:4421942-4737795 GCF_018135715.1 Danaus plexippus | reverse complement strand
ATATTTAAATAGCAGGAAATAGACCAAAATCTTTTCGTGAAGCCACATATTGGTGATTAAAAATTTTTGAGGAACTATATACCTAAATAATACATATATTATTTATATTTATAAAATGACTCTCCAAAATAGATTATGAAACAAATCAAAGACTACTATGAAAGGAGACTTGTACTACGAAAATATTTTCATCATATTCAAAATGTCGATAAAAAATCATCAGGGGTCTTCTAATGAAAAATCTGTTTGGTTATGAAGAAACTTTGTTGCCTTAGCTAAGTATATTATAGTATATTGTTGGCCGTAGCTATGTATCACGTACCGCGTACCAGTCTTCTATTTTCTAAGAATTTGTTTAAGATTTATGATAAATATTTTCCCGAGTACACATTTCAATAAAATTATTATTGGATGTAACTTGACGATTTTATTATTTAATATTCTTACCTGAAATTTCGACTATATTCCAGTATCTACCTTAATCATGGGCAGATGAAATGAGCGTGTCAGCCAGTTCTTGTGTTTTTATATACTCACAACAAACACCTTAATTATTCATTTTACCTTGTTTTCTCATCCTTGTACCGAAGTTTGTCCAATATATGACAAGACACAATTTTTTTTCAGTTTTATTACACCCACTTGTAGTAAAGAAATTATACTGGTTTATGGTCTCAAGAATTGACTCACTTTTTTGTGGTAACATTGATTTAATTGGACTCTTGTTTCTTATCTTGCCAGTCACTCCCTTCACGCAGGTTGTCGCCCAATTGTGGGTGGATTAAGGTGGTTTCCGCAATGCTGGCGAGGCACAAGCAGGTTATTAATTATAAAATATCTACGCCTTACACGATGTAGCTTTGCTTCTACAAGCATCGAAATTATGTTGGTCCCTTTGAAACAAAGATTCTTCAACTGTAGCTATCTGGCTATGGCGGTGATATGATTTCTCTTTGACATACCTATCTGCGTGCGTGGTTTAAGACAAATATTACGTCAACGAATATTGTCAAGATTCATATAGACAAATTTGTCCAGAAAAGCGAAAAATTATAATGCTTAAAATTTTTTGGACACTACAAATACTGAGATCTAAGATTTTCGCGAGTATTCATTTAAATGAAACTAGTATTATTCGGATTTACTACGCGGATTTTATACGAGGTGACACCTCGTCTGCCCGTGATCACGGTTGCTGCAAAGTAACCGAAACGTCGGGATTATGTAGTTTTTAAATAATAAAATCCGCGTAGTAAATCCGAATAATACTAGTTTCATTTACTATAAATACTGTTGTAGAACGTTTTGTCATTTCATTGTGGTCTTTAGTAGAAAGACTTCTGAGATGCTGTTTTCTTTCAGTACATCCGCATTATATTTTGTAATCAACGTTTGAATATATCTCAATACATTAATTAAACATTAAATATCAGTATCCTTATTCTAAGTTTTGCATCGAAACACTAACTACGGAACGTTAACAGTTTTTCATTAATTTAAATTAATTAACACTTTACGTTAAAGTAGGTTATTGAACTATATATTTATTTATAGTATTACGATGCAAACTTTAAATTAGGAACAAACACATGGAGACTAAGCGTCTTAATTCCTGATTAGTTGGTATGCGTTTTTTACTACATAACAGTACACTTTTTATTAAATACTTATTTAATGAAACTGACAGTTAGCTTAGGACATTAATAGGAGAAGTCAATTATTAAATACTGTTGTTATGATGTTCCACTGCGATTTAAGTGACGTCACGAATCTTATATATACATTAAAAAATTTATAATGCGAAAGATATAGAAATTGTTTAATCCAAAAGATAGAATTAAAATGATATTAAAGATAATAAACAATGTTATTTTATTATAAAGTAGAAAGTATTGAAGCAAACACTGAAATATAATGTTTAAATGATTTTTACGTCAGCTTCAAAATAAAAATAATATATTTCACATATCAGGGATAACAAAGTGATGCAATTTTATTGAAACAATAACATGTTATTGCCATTGTTAAAAATTTAACACAGATAATATAAAAGTAAGGGGAAATGGATAACATAAGCAAAAAGATCGGATCGAAGTTGTTGAAATTTTTTATCCACTTTCGTCGGATTGCCAGAGTCACAAAATTTATCATCACTTATAGAATTACTTATATAAATGCTTTAAGATTATGAGGAATATTGATTACTTAATTTCAGTTCCTTTTTATACATTATTAACGTAAAATGAGCTGTATCTGAGTCTAGACTTGTGTAGCGAATGTCTCGGAATAAATGTACTCACTTTTTTACAACGTCTTCTATTATTTCTTATATCTTTAAATAGCTTTATAAATAAATTTCATATTTAATATATCACATTAATATGTACATATAGAAAATAATAATAATCATAAAAAAGTAATTATCGATTGCTACTTAGTGCTCACCATAATGGGCCCATTCAGTGAAATTAAAATATGTAGTTCTATATTACTAATCCCCTATTATAAATAATTCCTATATTTGAAATATAGCTTTAACATTTCAAAATGAAATTGAAATGATCTTATTTTTAAAAAAAGTCGATTGATTTGTATTAAATTATTAAATTCCAAAGAAGTTTCAACTTCAGCTTGGTGTTATTTATACACTCTATGGTGTATACTTTTTTCCTTACACAAAAAAAATAAATATATATTTTACGTTCTGCTCGTTTATTTTAATAAAATTAAAGAAGAATAAAATAAAACATTGGAAAGAAAAGATTTGACACAGATATGAAATAAAAATTTGGATGACGCAGACTATGTTGTTGAATTACAACCGTATCTTCATAAAAGTTTTTGATAATTGTTATTAGCAATATCAATCCTTATCATATCTAAACAATCTGTGTCCAGATATACACACCCATAAAGAGTAAAAACACGATCGATTGCAAAAGCAATATTCCTATTTTATCATGCCGTATAAATGAAAACATGTAATAGGCGATAGTTTTTAGGGAATGTATAATTAAAAGACTAAGTTGTACCATGTTTCAGGTATATTCTCCAGAATGTATGGTTTAATTATAAATGTTGGAATGTATTAAGAGGAAAGTGATTTGGTACTGGCGGCACTGGCATCATTGTAGCTGGAAGACAATTAACTGAGAATCCCACGAATTTCATTACCCAGCGACTTCGTGACAGTGAAGGGAGAGTAATTATAGAAATTGCTTCTACCATAATGTTGGCAGTGATTGCCTTGTTTGTTTTACATTACTTACAAAAATTAATCAAAGAAAAATTAAATATAAACTTTTGTGTGGAACTGGCATATTCATGAAAAAAGTAATGTTAAGAAAATATTTAATCTTATGATACTATCACTTGAAAGTGATCGCTGTACTTATTTTTACAATATTTTTATAATATCATTTGCCTTGCCTTAAGTTTCATGGTCCTCTACCATCATACTATCTTTAGTTTTAATGCTCTCATTAAAAATGAAACAAAATATTCACTTGTATACCAATGAGATTTCATACTGTATATATTTTTTTACATTCATAGATTCTTTTGATGTGAGAAGTAAGTTTCAAAGTTTGTTCAGTGTTCTATTAGATTACAGAATTATCCAGAATTTGTTCTGCAACGATTTTTTTTTATCAGAAAATAATAATGACTGAAATTTATTTTATTTTTAGCTAACTCGTCTTGACAGTCAATATTTATTGACTTCATTTAAACCCTCCTCGTGTCAAAGTCTATTACTGTAATTTCTGTTACATCATAAGATTTTTTTCGCTGTTTTTTTTTTTTTTATCTGAAAAGGTTTAAATTATTAACTCAGTTTTTATGTTGATACACAAGTGTTACAATTGTGTGTATGGATAAGGATTATATTTCATTAGCTCAATATTGAGTTAGATCTGATTGTTTTATTATGCTATCTAAAGAGATCTGTTTATTATTCAAATATAGTCTGAATTATTTTCGAACCTTGAAAGCGGAACCCTGAAAATCTAACATAATAGAGGACGTGCAATGAATCTTTTTATGGTTCGTTGGCTTAGGGAATTTGTATATCCGTGCACTGAGAACGATCCCTAAGAGACGTCACAACTCATACTGAACCTTTTGCTGTGTCTTCTTTTTATTACCCTCAAACCATGTGATGACGTAATTATTATTTGAAGAATAATGTCTGTTATAAATGCACTGAAAATTTCATTACAATATGCTTCTGCTATTGTTAAAACGTACATATTTGATACTAAAAATATCAAAACAACATATAATGATACTCACTATCAACAGATATAACAATTTATGGTCGTCTGGTGACACATAGTATCGCTACATTTAGTGAATGTTGTGAAATATGTAAATATTCAATGTGGTGTAAGAATTATACGCGGGCATAACTGACCCAGATACTGTTCGGTTGTTTCTGATTATTATCTTGATCTCATATATTTTGGCATCATCATTATATTTCTATTCATTGATAGTAATAGTTGTGTTGCACGTCTTCAATATGTCTTAAATTCGACGTCGGTTATCAATACTGGCGAGTTGCGTTGAGTTTCATCAGACAGTTGATATTCGGTGCGTAAAAGTAAACGTGATTGGACTCCAGACTCCGTGTGCCGCCTTGACATCCAAAAACGAGACTTACATTTTTATTAGTTTACTTTGTTTTACATTTAAGGTATTGATTGTCACAAAGTGTCTAGATCGATGCATATAATCTATAAACTATTGAGGTCTAATAATTATTTTAGTAGACACTAACTTAACGAAAATTTATTACTGTTATAGTAGGTGGGAATTTCTGGAGGTACTTTCGTGAAATTCATTATGAAATGTAAATAAAATACAGATAAAAATTTAGAGACTAGGATTTATATTGCGATTGGTATTGCGATAGGCATATAAATTTCTTCAGATTTGTTTTTTATCAGTGAATTCTGGAAATCTAAAATAATAAACATCTGTTTATGTTTCATGTGAGAGCACGTCTTCGTATGTGACATGCGCATGCCAAGGCGCTACTCATTGTAATGTTGAGTAGTTGAAATAAAGTATTTCCTGAAATATTGTCCTGCTTAAAGCTTTAAAGCGCCCTATATTTTTATTTTAAAATTCGGCAGCTTGAAATTATTTTTAATTTTTTTTAATTTTTGATACAGTACATATTTCTTTCAAGTTATTAGGCCCATCTAGAGTAGAAAATGGAACTTGTATTTTCGAAATGGTGCACTGCCCGAGGCGCGGCTGAGGCAAATTGCCTCAATTTCTGCTATCTATCGACTCTTCTGAGCTTTTATTGTGTGCCTTTACGGCTATTACCTTCAAATTTACGCTCCGTAAACTCCTTAATAGGATTGGTCTATATTTAAACATGGAATTAACAATATAAAATACATTCCACGATTTGTTTATGGACCCTTTTGTTATTTAACAACATTTATTCCCAAAACCTATTTCCAACTCTTCCTCTTCGTTTTAAAAAATTAGCAAAAAAAGTTTTACAGTGATGAGTTCTGTTCTTGATTGTAGAAAAGAATAAAATATCATAATTTTGGAATAAATACTGCGCTTGATTGTCGGATAAAGAAACTTTACTGAGACTGCTTAAGATTTCAAAGTAACATGACATTGGCAAGATATTTTAAGGCGTGTAAGACAAAAATCATAACTAGTATTCAATATTCAGTCAACGTCTCAGTTGTTTGAACAAAGGCAAACGAGATGCGATTCTATGCACGCCCGGAAAACGTAAAATCTTTGGCATCCCTAACGCGACTCGAATTTTTGTTTGATCAAACTGATTTAATATCGGTAAATCAGTAGTGAGTGAAGTTGGTAAAAGTAATATTGATCTCCAAATGCCTTTATTAAATAGAACTAGATGGACTATAATTATGGATACGTATGAGAAACAATATAAAATCTCAGAGGATATTTGTGCGTCGGTGTCCAGACTAAACATATTTCTGAATTGCGAAAGCTGACGGTTCATTGGGGATCCAACATTTCCAAAGACCATGCCTTCAAGGTCAATAACAACTCACTAAGAATAGATTCTTATAACATGTATGATGTATAACAGCTAAATGTCTCTACAACCTAAGAAAAGACTTCGGCCTGTCCGGAACCAACGTTAATTAACAGTTTACCTGGAAATCGTAGGTGTTTGCTTTAAGGATGCCAAATGCAGTACGTGTATTACAACAATTCCTCCTTTAATTATCGTAAACATGACCGAAGGTATTTAGTAGACTATATTACTAATTAAAAATGATTGATGGTGTTTACTGTGTGATGTTGATGATGGTGATTAAAAACATTATATTCATAATTTTAGAATTCTTATCAGCTTACGTAAGATGGTGACTTCTTTATTTTGTGAGGCACTTGAGAAAGCTGTTATTTATATGCCGGCTGCGAAATTGTAATTTGAGGACCGCTCGTAAAAATCTTATGGTCCCATGTTATTGTTTGCATCGTTATACAACATTTACCTTGATGTGGTCGTTTTATTTTGGCATTTGCTATTGTTTACGACCAACGATCGTGCGCAGCCGGCCTTGTGGTGATTAAATTCGCTCTACCGATTCGGATATTGAACGTTTTTACGTTTCAATGAAATTTTCCGTTGCTCAAAAATTACTATGACAACGACTTAAAACTAATAAATGTTCTTGGAAGTTTAAGCACGTTATTCAAGCAATATTGTTTAAATCGGCAGATACCTGATATAACTATCTTTTCTTAAGTTTGTGCTTCTTCTTTGTATCAATAGCTGTTGTTTTAAGATTGTGAATTTTTGCTTTTTAGCTTTGGTTGTTAAATTGATGATTCATTAATTTACAAAGGTTGTTAGTTACTTAAAAACTAATTTTCCTAAAATAAGTCTTAACTCCAAATACAATATTCATTGTATGAGTTTCTTACGACTGAACATTTGAGATTTTACATAGATATAGTTTTATAGACACAGTTTTATGTATTAAAAACCTTAAACCAGCCAGTAAATAATTTGATGATGCCGAGTAACCAAGGTTACTTTTATATTTGATTTCGTCACACTAAACGTTATTAGTCGGACGGGTCCGATAACATTTTACAACATGTATTAAGTTTCTATTGCCATATGAATTTTAACTGTGAATTAACTAACTAATTAATTAACTGTGAAATATTTATATTAATTTTCTGTAAACTTTTGATAAAGGCTATTTGATTACCAAAAATTTAATTCACGTAAGTTTTTAAAAGTTGCCTGTTACAGATAATATATAAATAAAGACTACTTTCAACTGTCTGAACTTTAAATAAGTTTGCAGTGAATATTCGGTTATTATTCAGTATTCAGCGTATTACTTGCTTTTATAATATTCGGCCACATATCTAATAATATTTGGATCTAGGTTTTATCTACCTTGAATGTATGTTTTTACACGTGAGATCTTGAAACATGATTTTGAAGCAGATATCTTTAAACGATCCCTGTGAAATGTTGCTTACACTTTTGGATAACAATGCGTGGTGATGTCATTCTAAATCCAACTTGGCAGTAAACATAAGATAGCGGACTAGTCATTATTCATATATATATATCCACTTGCAATTAAAGGAATATATATTTTTTAAAGTTGGCCTTTTCTCCTTTGAAACTTGCATAGAATAAATGTAACCTCTTAATCAAATTTGTGTAAATGAAAATGAAATAAATGTTATTCGAGTTACTAAGTAAAATTTTTAAGTATTTAGATTATAGAAGAGGATATCCATCATCATCATCATCCAACATCCGAATAATTGCCTAATATATGTATTCGGTTATCCGACCAGAAATGTCAACCACTAATGGGTATACCGTGTATGACAGAAAATATTACTCGCGTAAGACTACTTAAAATTTCAATCTGTTAATACAACTACGTCAGTTGCATGGCCTTGTTCGGGGTACTGGTGTATAGACGGAAATAGTAAAGGGATTGCTGAAGCGAATCCAGGCCAAATTAACGATCTCTTGGAAATGGCGTACTGGAAATCGCTGTTCAAAATTAATGTGTAATTAATTATATAATACATTATGTTTGTCATATATTTATTACAGATTTTAATTCAAAATGATGTTTCTCGTCGGTTTTAGAAACTATTTTAAATTAATGTATCTTTTTGAAGTATTGCATTCAATGATATTTTTTTTATATTCGTTTCTGTTCAATGAAAAAATATTGAATACATTTCTATATAGATTTATTGGTCCTATAAATCGATACGAGAATTAATGACTATGTATTGTTTGTGTATAACCCATCAAACACTCTGTCGCCACTCGTGCTTTAAACAGTTCTAAATTTCATTTATTTTGCGAATTATAATACAGGTTTAAGTATAATTTAAATAGCAATGTATCAAGGAAGTCGTTAAGCATAGAATTACCTTAAACCCGTAGTAATTGACACATAAATTATCTTATCTTTGTTTAGCTAAATGTAAAATCCGACGCAATCAGATTCGTCTTAAGAAAAAACATGAGAGTTATTGTATAATCTTGAACCCGTTTTCTTATTTGCGAATTCATTTAATCTTCAAGGTTTCTTTTTAATGGAAATATTTTATTATCAAACACTTATGACATTCTAATAACATAAATTGATTAAATATGTTTATGAAGCCATATTATATAATAAGATTTTAATTATTTTATTACCAGTATAATAAAGTACTGTTTTGAGGAACATTTTCATGTCTACGCATACATATCGATGTGTATGGACTATGGACCTTTTCATATGTTTGTTCTGTAGCTTTGAGTTAACGACTTGTAAAATTCTATATACATACATACTTTTACATGCATACCACAAGTTAGATTAGTGGGATGACTTACAATAATAAGGTTACGTTCTAGTTTAAATACAGTATGGAATATCCACAATGGAAGTTAATCCCCCAGTCCGATTCCAGAGAACGTTATCTCGATGGTGGTCTAAAACATGCTTCCCCCAAATGACATGGATAAGATAGGAGCTACAAAGCCGTAACGTAATTGCATGTCACGTTGAAAAAATAAGCTTTTTGTTATATTACTCACTGCCAACGAATGAACGAACAAATTAAAATGAAACTAATATTTTTCGGATTACTATGCGTATTTTATTATTTAACACAACACATTCCCGATGTTTCGGTTACTTTGCATTAACCGTGATCACATCTCGTTTGCCCGTGAAAATGTTAGTTTCATTTAAATGAATATTCGCGAAAGTCTTAGATCTCATTAAACGAACAAATTCTTTGATTGCCACTGACTAGTTCGGAATCAATTTTGATGTATTTCCCGGTTGACTCACATCTTGATGTTTCATAACTTTTTTCATCACATTTAGAAGCACTTTTGCGATGGTTTTCTTTGTATGAAGGCAGTTATGGTGAAATCTATATTGTATTTCCCTTGGGTACTTACTTTATTTTCAGAATATAGGTATGAGATTTAAACTAGTTATTTAATATCAACGAGTACACGAGTCACACATTACTAGATAAGAAATGTTTTGACGTTATCTTTTATAATCTGATTTGAGTTAATTCTGATCAGCTGTTTCAAAATTTATTGTGAAGAAGCGGACAAGACAGATAAATAGACAAAAAATAATGGTACATAAATATCAGCATCATATAGTCATACGATAGAAAAATATTGTATTTGTGAAATTATAGACAGTTCAATTATATTTATTGTGTACAGGTCGTCAAATAAACAGTTTCTTATAAATTTTTTACAAAGTCAAACCGAAGGACAAGCGTTTCAAACCGGTATTATATCGAAATTTGTAAATATAGTTGCAAAGCTGTCATTATACATCTGGTATTTCGCGAATTGGTCATTGCTAAACATCTAAAATGCACACCTAAAATAATAAATCTTTTATAAAACGAGCTTCACCTTTTTCGTTTTTGTATAGATATTTCTTTTCGTATGTTTGTGTTTCAAAATGGCAATTATAGACACGGTAAATTTTTGCAATAGTGTGTTATATTTAGAAATAATGATAAGTATTTAAGTTTACGCCATCTAGCGGCGCCTGCAATGACCATTGTTACGTCAGAGTCACTTCAATAATCCTTCGTGGCAATACAATTAGTATCTCATACTTTCAATAGATGTCTCTTTAAATCAACTCTTCGAAAATGTAACCTGTTGTATTTTCGCTACAATTTATTGACAAATACGATGAAAGAAGTCGAATTATCACCGATAATTTCTGTTCTTAATGAATCTTTAACATATTATATGTATTCAAGTGGCACAAGTGTAATTAATATCCAATTTCTTAACGCAAGTAAAAAAGTGGAAGGAGGTTATAATGGAAGAAAAAATTAATCCTTGAATAAAATGTATTTATTATAATCATATAAGGTTAGTCTGCATACATAGACTAAGCCATGACAGTCTTCGAATATTAACTAGGTTTTCTTATCATAAAAATCTAAGTCTAAGGGCGCTAATTAAGTTAATTTTGACATTTATTGCTATTGCCTATGGTTTATGTTCTAAAATTTGCTCTTCAGGTGTATTGAAGGCTTCAAGCTGGCCTCGTCGGGCCCAGGCAGCCCGGCGCCGCCGCCGGTGCAATGGCGGGTCAGAAGAAAACCAGGTAAATACACACTACCATCACTATATTAACTCATATCGCTGACGCTAACACAATTACTAATACGACAGTCTCATGTTTAGCTTTAAAATACAAAAAAAAGATATGTAAAACTAAAGCGAAATAGAAAGAAATATTTAATCTTAAACTTGATATAAATACTTGTATAAAATTCTCGAAACTAATCTTGGTTAAGTCAATCCTCACAAGTACATAAAAATCTTCATTTAAATATCTTTTATGTTTTAACTTACGGCATCTAGTCAAGTACCTCGACTTCTAGTCAACGGCATCTAGTCAAGTACTCGTGTGAGTTGTGACTTATTATGAACTGATACGCGGGATTGTTTGTGCGTGACTCCTAATAATATTTGAATATTTCGTTCGCATAAGTCTCTCAGAGGATTGTCTAGAGAATACTAAATCACATCTATGGCTAAGACTGGAACTTTTGTTACTAAATGGACAATGGCAATGAACGTTAATACACAGTTTTAAGTCTGTCATGAGATTTGAATTATTTCTAACCGATAGTAACTTTTTTGATGACTTTTCAGCTTTTGATGATTTTGATGATTTTTCTGCGTTACACAAAACGAATTCATTCAGTGAAGACGTAATGATGGTTATTAAAAAGGTTTTACGTAATATAAAATAAAATCGAATGCGTCCAACAGCCGATAAAGGTTTTATTAGATATAAATAATAGTGAGTGATCTTTATGACAAACTGGGGCGTAGGTTATACTTCTTGGAAATACTATTTCCATCTCCAAGTTAAATTAAGTCTCGGTTTAAAGGAATATTATAATCCTAAAATACGCTTTCACAAGAAAATTTTAACGATGCATAGAATGGTTAGGCTGTTATCATAATATATTAAATTCGACACCGTATAGTTAAGGTACTTTTATGACTATTAGCACATTTAATGGCGTAATTTTAATGTTTTCTGATTAATATATTCCCGTTTCTATATTATTATTCTACCGAGTAAAATGGGTGTTGTTAATTTGTTACATTAAGCCATATCAGACCTATATTCGTAAATGACAGTGACAGATGGTTTAGCTAATTGCTTTAGTTTCCCTTGAAAATGTATTGTAGTTTTCCGTTGCGTGATGTTTTATATAGCGTCATTTGTTTTTGAAAATAACAGGCCTTAATGTTTGCCGATAGTAAAAAGCTCGGTTGTTTGGGCTTTTAAAGAAAAAGGTTTCTGGCTTGTGCTATTGTTCCATCTAGGGACGAGACTTTAATTGATGATAAGAAAGTTTATTAATCACATTGAATTGTTTTTGGTATTTGTGGAACAGCTTTAATTAAATATTCATTATCTTTCATTCTAAATACAAAATGAATTTTATGTCTACCATTAAAATGTTTATCTACAAATAAAATTGTTATGAATGTTTAATTTGGTCTGTTACTAATGATTTTTTGTAATATAAACTTATGTCAAAACATTAATCCTATCTTATACAATTTAGCCAAATTTCGTAATACCTCAAGTCGCAAGGCGTCTCAATGTGTCAAGATAGCATGAATTACCCACTAAGAGTTTGTGACACTATAATTAAAGAGACATCTTGTTTAATTGTTCGTTTGTAATATAATACTCGGTTTATAGACCGGGTCGGCTTGTTTAGAATCTAAGCTCACAATAATTCAAGATAGGTCTCATTACCCTCTGATATTTATAATTTTATCTTTAAAAAAAACATTATTATAGATCTACTTATTGTGTATGCGTATTGCAATACCAATTTCTTTATATATTAATATTCAAAGCCATACTCCTTGCGCTTTAAGATATAAATCTCTTTTCTGACGTGAAAATTAGACATAAAATTTCAGACATGTAATAAATGTTTGTCAAAATAATGTGATATAGAACCGAATATTTTTTCCCAATTCTATAAACGACGCCAATTTTCGAAACCCATGTGTTAGACACGGCGAAGTTTTAATAACGTAAGTAAGTTTGTCAAGTTTCCTTATAGTTTGAGAGTTTAGGGTCTTAATAATTTTCGCTCATGATCATTCTGGAATTTAGATGAAAAATATTTTATACCAAAAATTTTTTTTTGAAAAATAATATTGGTTAAAATCATAACAACAATAGATACGTGAATAAATGTTACGAAACACGAAAAAATCGAACGATTAAATATTGTATATTTTTTAAGCCAAAATTTCAATATTTTCACTTTATATGTGTAATTTTGTTTTAATTGCCTTTAGAAATCTTTCACTGTGATGTTTTCCATACACCAGGGAACTTTTAAAACTTATCGACTACAACTTAGTCACTGGAACTTCAAACTTACTGAAAAATTATGTTCCTGATAAAATCGATTCGTTGTAAATAATACTCTAAATTTAAACGAAATTATGAATAGAAACTTACGCCAAGTTTATCATAAATATTGTATACATAATACTATGAGTCATAAAACTAAATAGGTAAGCTAGTCTATATGTAGATGACTGAACGAGATAGAGCACGATATCTAACAAGATGTAGTTATATATGTACGTATGTTTGTGAATATCTAGTATGGGAAGTCCCGAACGATAAGTTTGATGGATGGGGAATTTTTGTTGACTTCACTTGTTGGACTGAAATGTTTTCTGTAGTGAATAATACCATCAATATACTTTTCGTTGTTACACTGTATACGCGCGCACACACAAACACACACACACACACACACTTATATAAGTTACAAATATTTATATATATATTTGTAACTTTTAGCATCATTTGTACAAGTAGGAGCAATTGAAAAACCTTTGGAATCCTTAATTTATTTTCATTTTGTTAATATTTTTGGTGAAGGTTTCATCAGTGAATAGAAATATTTTATGGTTATTATTATATATCTTGTGAATTAAAAAAATAATATTATATAATACTCATTCATAAATCATTCAAATATACGTAGTGATAATTCCATTATATTACTAAAATATATATAATAAACATAAAATGGATGACAAACACAAATATTGAAGGAAATGAAATAATCTGAATTATTTCCCAATGAACAGCTTTTCGACGGAAAATTATTAAAGTCTCGCGTGATAGTAAATCTGATTCACAACATTCTCAATGAGAACCCGTGTGCAAATCTTATTTCCGTAGACTTAAATGGATAGTAGTTATAAAATTAGAAAAACCTACGTCACAGATAATACCCTACTACTAGCTAGCTACGTTGTCACTTAATAAAATTATGAGTTTTAAATTATTAACAGAATAGATAGAATGAACATTTTAAGTTAAATTATCTTTAGATATCCATCGATTGGCATATAAATAAAAGAAATTTTTATTAATATTCATATGTGTAAATTTATAATATATATTTTTTATATCGTCGTTTCTAATAAAAATGCACGTTAAATGTATTTTTATATAAATCTGACTATGTTAATAACAATATATTTTTTTTATTTTCTTATATTTCCGTGATAGCGTCACGAGAGTGCTACGGTTAACGGTATAATTCCACGTGACGTCTTTAAATAAGCTAACGCAGCGAATAATTCCTATATAAAATTAGCCTTTCCTATAATAACTAATAGAAAGGTGACGTAATATTGTTGTTATAATTTTTATTGTATGACGTAGGAGCATAGAATTTTATATGTAATGCCTAGCTGTGTTGTTTACTAAAATTCAATCAATAGATTGTAACATTGCTTATATGCGAATAAAATAGCTTTTAAATTATTTTTTTGCAAAAAACATTTTAAAAGGTAGAAGGAAATGTCGGTTACATTTTCATTTGAAAGGACCGACCGAGTTACCGAGGAGTAATAGGATTTTGAATAAAATGGCGTACGGTACTATATTCTAATTTTAACCCCTGAATCACATAGAATTTTGAGAACATTAAAAAAGTATGACATACGATATATTTAGCTATATTAAAGTGTTAATTCATCAAGCTACTGTATAATGTTACTATCAAATTTGTTCCCACAATTGTTATTGGTACTAAATTTAAGATTTTAAATTAATAATTCTTATATTTAATATCCTATACATATCCTGAACAGTTCGTATGACCGATGTTTGTTTTGAAGTTCTTTTATTAAACTAACTGTCTGTCCTGGCTTTATGTCTTGTGTTTAAGAGGGAAATAAAGAAATATTTTTCCATTATTTGTGGTACAATCGAAGTATATATAAATATGAATTAATATTTTTGATGGTATTTTTAACTGATAATATTCTTTCACCGATGTTATATGCTTGTATTATTAAGCGTATATTTCTCAGGTTAGAAAATATTTTATACGTATATATTTTTTTTTTTTTTTATAAACGACATATTAATTAGTTAATTTGGTAAAATATCTTGAAAACGACCCTAACTATTTATAATATTTATACGTATAAATTCATATTAATGTATGCATTTTTGCTATTATTATTAAAAGCTTAATCTTTAAAGCTACTGTAGAAAATTTTAAACTCGACATCATTAGTACTCGTCGTTTAATTTGTTTGGAAAGTAAGAATATACTAAAAATTTTCAAAGCAAAATATACCTCTACAATCAACATCAAAAATGTTATTTCAAAATAAATTTATAACTATGAAGTTAATATTTTTTGTTATCTTATAGCTAAAGACAGATATATGTATGGAATAACATCGGGACATGCCATTCTAAATTAATTATAGTCTTGGCTTGGCATGTATGGCATTTGAGTACAAATGTATTTATCCCACGAGAGAAATTTATATTTTCAGGATAAACAATAGTGCTCCCAATCGAATACTACACTATTATATGTGGCAAAATCCACTCACAACGTCTATTGCAAGGTTAACAATATACATTATTGTTTCTAAAATAGTATTATTAATAATAAGGTAGCATGTTTATTACTGTCTTAATTAATAAATCAAGCTTTATATCGCCATATGATCCATGCAATAAGTCTAAAGCGGTATCGATTAGGTGTTTGTTTCTGAAATCGAGTTCGCTAACCCAGTCCCCAACGATAATATGAATTCTGATACTAGGCCAAAAATACAAACGTGAATGAACAAATTCAAAGAGTTTATTCCAAACAGTCCGCTGCCATGGAAAATTTCGCTTCCGGATTACTAAAGTAAATTTAAGGGCACATATGCTACTTTTTACGACTGCCGTATCTAGCAAAGTATTCATAATTCTATCGGATTTACGTCGTATAAAATGACTATATCAAAACTAGGTTATTTCATGTTATGCACTGATACCAACTATTGCAATCCAAAATCTTCAACTTTCAGTTTCCCTTTCTGGCTGCATATGTAGGATCTATTATATTTTTCTATGCATAATAATAAAAAAATAAACATTTAGTGCATTGATTATCTAACTTAAAGCAACTTAGAACCGCCAGACAACAAATTGTGAATTTGCAAAACTCGCCTCTCATGCCTCTTACTTTCTTAGGGATATTTACATACGGTTAAACGTAATTTTTGCCTTTAAGAATTCAAAATAATATTTTTCAAGTATATTAAGACCTAACTATTTTGTACAAAATAAAGAGAGGAAAGCTCCATGTCAACGTAGCTTATAATAAAACCGTATTTTTCCAGCCTGTTTTTTTTACCGCACATTCAAGAGATAACTTCGCGTCACAGAAAAATCTCTTTACAAAATCTCACGTTCGTTATATGTGCCACTTTAGTCTGTTCATTTCGAATATATAAGAAATATGAAGAGACCATTTCATAGAAATTTTATATTAAAGGTTTTAAAAACTGATGTTGATTTGTATAGTACTAAATAAACTACTGCTGGTGAAATATCTAATTTAGGTAGGCTACGATTTACTTATTAAATATTTACATGTGTCAAAGCGCTTAGGGACTTAAGAAATAAAGGTTTCCAGCAACTCCAATTGTAATTAGGAAGCCGTCTTGGATAATTCATTTAAAGCAGTAACAAAGACGTTTCCTTCTCAGAAACAAACGACAATACTTTGTTTTAGACTCATTATTTATTAAACCAACTCCTGCTAGTGTCTTGTAAACTGAGCTTACTGACAGACAATATTTATTTCGTATCATATTAAATCTGTCATCCAAAAAGTCTAATTAGCAGATATTAAATCCCTGTCAAGATATTTTGCTATACAGCGAATATAAATTGTTAATTTTGGTGATATAACACGATACTTGTAAAATATTACAATAAAGTTTTCGCTGTGATTTATTTTACAAAATCTTTATTAACATTATTTTTGTTGGCATGTTGGTTAAAGTTGGCAGGGGGCAATACGTGTATGATATAGAGGCTTTACTATTCCCAGCCATAAAGTTAGTTTAATGTTTTTGGCTTGACCTCTGATGCGGTAGAATATTACTAAAATGTTAAATTACACGTTGCAGTATGACCTCAATTTAGGTTTTATTTCATGTTCCATATCAAGCGAAAACAATTTATTTATCAATAGAAGTTTAATAAAAATTGTGATCACTGTGTTCTGTTTGTATTTTTTTATACATTAATATTTTGACCTGCAAATAACTCGTAATTTCATTTTAAGTTTAAATTATAACATATCGTTAAAAAAATTGTATTACCGATTAAAGAAATTAAAGTTTTGGAAGCTGATGATCTGTTAAACCGTAATTATTTTGATGGTGTTGTCAAGGCATCAAGGCATCGGTGATTTTTTTTTATCGTTTACGTAACCGATCTCCTTAGAATAAAATTAATTTAGTCAATAAATAATTTAGTCAATAAAATTAATTTAAAAAGGAATGATCATAGGTATATTTGAATTCATAACTGAATTTAGTCAAACATTCAGACGGACTTGACAAAATTTAAAAATTTATTTGGAAGAAAATTTTGATTCCTACATATGCGGGTTAAATATTTATAAATATTTCAGCTTTTGGAATTGATTAAGTATTATTAATTTAAAAGTATTTTAATTTAATAAACTAATTGATTGATATTGAAAATGCATAAATAAAAAAAAGTAGTCCAGTCCCGTTCTTCTAACCCTTTATTCTGAGAACTTTTTGACACACGTGTAAATTTATATGTACCCGAAATTTTACTGGGTTTTAGGGCTAGGTTCCATCCAAATACTCGAACTAAGAAATAAATTTTTAGCTTTCTCCAAAACATCTGTTCTTCTGATTAAAACCTTTCGTTTTTCTCCTTAAAGTTGACAGTGATAGTGATTGTGTAGAAGGTTACATTTTACTATCCCGTAAGCGGAAAAAGTCATATTTAAATTGACTATATACTGTAAATTTTCTGGGGATTCCAGCTTGAAGAAGCAGCAGCCGTTTTATATCGCCATAATAAATTCCAGAACCAGAGAAACCGTTGGTCATAAGTTATGTAGTTTGGAATATTGTACTCTGTTATTAGTTTCTATGTTGTATGACTTCCTCATAAAATGGATTTACCTGTTAATACAGGAAGCTTTAAAAAATATTTTATGCATGAAAACAATACTAATAATACACGCTTGTCTAATTCGCTTCATATTATAAGTTGTGATTTTAAATTAAAATTCGACTCTTTATATGTAAAAAAGGATTTTTTGCATCTATTATGTATCATGTTTTTTGGTATAGTTTTTAAACTGAAGACTGATTATAGTTTAAGACTTTTCTATTAAAAGTATTCATATTTTTTGTAATTTTACAATATACATTTTTCGATAGTGTTTTTCATTTCAGGTAATTTCCACCCAGTAAGAAAATTTGATGGATTCCATACAAGTGAGTAAAATTTCTTTATTGTTACATATTTTATTTTTATTATAGTTCGTACTTCGTACGTATTAATTTGTTCTATAATATCAAATATTTCTATGAGTTTAATTTTTATCAGTTTGTAACGTTTAAGTTACTAGTGCAACTATGTTTCAATACTAATTAAAACTCAGCGTGTTTATAAACCCTGGACGATATTGGCATAGTTCACTATCATAAACATTTATCCAGGAAATGATTCGCAGAAATGAATTTAAGTGAAGGTATCATCTGCACATGCTACATTGACATGTTACTTCCCTTATTTTATTACAATGCTATTGATAACAACAGCTGATATGAAGTGTGTCGGACTGGAACAGTCTCGTTTCGACAGTAGGTAAGCGAGATATGTTTATAAGTGCGGTTGCATGTGGTGTTGTGTTTTTAAGTTGTTTATCAGTTTTGGTTTGTGCTTGTGTGTATAGTGGAAGGGAAGCATGGGTATGTGTGTGCGTGGTGTGAGTGTGTGCAGCAACGAGTCTGTGTGGGTGTTCCTCGGTGACGCGAGGTGCGGAGCGGTCGGAGGCGCCAGTTGAGTTCGAACCGTTGCGGGGTTGCCGCGTTCTTGTCGCGTAGAGCCCTGCATCTCGATCACAACTTTGTCTGCTGGAAACTTTTTAAGGCATTTTCGGAAGGGATTATTCTTCTGTGCACATATTGCTGCTGTAACAGTTCAAAGTTGTCGGTTCTTGAACGTTTTCCGTATATTGTAGTGCTGTTTTTACACTACGTCGGTCTATTTTTGAATATTCACTAAACGCTTCACTGCGAAGTTTTCGAAACGCAGCCCGCCAGCAGGGTTAACGGCCGCTGTGTGCAGCGGCTGCATCACATCTCTTGTGTTTTTGTTGACGGATAATATTTGTGGTGTTAAATTCATCTGTGCAATCCGTGACTCGTTATCTGTAAGTATGACCTCGATACTAGTAAGCTGTTATGTCTGTATGAACTTGCAAACGTATCAGTCAGAAAACCTGTTGATCATCCCAATATTTCACCCTGTGTATGAAAATAAATTAGCAGGGTATTACAGATTTGGATATTATATCGATGATTGCATATGAGAGAGATAACATTATATTACGTTACGATGGCGTTTGTAGTTAGTTATATTAGTTGGTGTACAAATGAATGTAAGTACCTACGTATGCTTCACTGTGAGCTATTGTGTAAGTAGTTATTGTAAAAAATATTACATGAATTAAATTTAAGCATAAAGTCTTTGACAATGTAATAATAATAATTGCTCATGCTTTTATTTAAAAATCTATTGAAATAAAAATATTTTGAATTTAGGTAATCGATTTATGTTTTGAATATAATCTTAGTAATAATTTGATGCTTTAAAATGTGATGTAGAAGAAGATGTGAGTGATGTTTTATTAAAGGACCTAAGAACCGTCCTAAGTAAACTCGGCGAAATTGATTTTTGTTGCTGAACCAAACAAGCTAGTTATTTGAACTAACATCTTACGCTATTTTCTCAATAATAACAAAAATATCCCAACTCACTACGCATTACAGTAGAATGTTTGATGGCTGAGATAACTAGCTAAGAAGGTCGAAAAGGTCACAAATGTTTTATCATATCTTGAACTATAAACAACATAATACTAATACTCAAAGTCAATTAGGTTTTATACAACTTGCATAAATACATTGATGATAGCAACCATGTAAACCAAACATACTATTTTGTATGTTTTGTTGTAAGAACCGCTTCTTACCTGGCCACCATAGAATTAACCATTGCTAGAATAGTATTTCTTTTTGTTTTTATATGAAGAAATAGATTTATATGTATCAAACTGTTGTGCATATGTGACAGTATTGTAAACCGCATTTACAGCAGTAGCTGAGACTATCTCCGAGGTCAACTTGGTCAAGATATGACTTATAATATATATAGCGTTTTGTATGAATGAATTATCATTAAAAGTAATTTAGTGCACATTTATAGAAATATAAATAAAAAATACGAAATTTTTGAAAAAAAAATACAATTAAAAAAAAATACAATAACAAAAAAAAGTTTTAATGAATCTTAAAATAATGATATTTTTAAATATTTTTTTTTTCTAACCACAATTAAATTAAAATTTATATTCGAATTTAATAGTTTAATATTGTGCTGATTAAAAAAATTACTATTATGATTGAAGAACTTTTAACATTTTTTAAAACATCTCCCTAGAAGTGCCATTTATTCAACAAATTGGCCTTTACTTGTCAATATGGCGTAATGAGAGCCGAAACGTAAATGTCTAATCAAGCATATTGTCGCGGCATTCAGCCAAAATCCATGAAATTAATGTAATCATCTGTATTCATTGAGAAAAAAATTGTTCGAAATATTTCTACAGGTGATTTAATATGAGAGAGAATTCAAAGAACATTTACAACAAAAATATTATTAATATGAGATATCAAATGGGCAAGTTCTTGTTAATAAATTGAAATTTTCTAACGATGTACTTTAAGTGCACTCTAGAATTATCGATGTAGTGTATTGATATTGGCATCCGTCCCATGTATAGAAAGGAATTCGAAACAAATATGTCTATATGGGAAAGTTTTAGATATGAAGCTAAGATAGGCGTTTATACATCCCGACGACCTCATTTGAGGCTAAGATACATCTTCACAACACGTTTAAGTTTCAGCTTTATGACAATCAGAAGTTTATACTATATTTAATAAATCATGACAACAAGCAATATATTTAGGAAATAATATTTGAATATTTTTTCGGCGTTAAGTTTCTAGAGCCAATTTTTCTTTGTAATAGAATACAATATGGAATAAACAAAAAGCATTAGATAGCCTGTTATTATTTTCTCTCATTGAGGATCCAAACAATTCGGCCTCAAAGAAATCACGCAAACTCATATTACAGTTAGGTAAACGATGCGATTGATTACTGTTTGATATTCCCTAAGCGATTTTTGATGGTCCAAAGTCTGAGAAGGAAAGCAATTTCGCTGCATTTGGTTTCTCCAAAAAGAGATACAGATTATAAAACGAAAATGTTAAAGATTCCAGAAGACAAAAAATATGACTTACGAGAAACAAACAGAATTACATTAAAGTACTTTAATATCATCGAACGATAAGGGACGTAAATCTTCTAATGAGTGTCGTAGTACATTGAGTTGTTATCAATATTTATGTTTATATAACAAAATGTAAACTTTCCCATGTTATTTATTACATGTATATTTCTAGTTTATAACACGGAAAACATGATGTTGTGTTCCCAGTGATGTTGGCTATATGAACGTAAGCAGTTACACAGATCGTCACGCGATCGCGTCTAACCGTTAACAATGCCTCGTAGTAAATTTTCCACAACTAGAAAATTGTTTACCCTCTATCTAGATATTTGTCTAAATACGTCTACTGAATGTTATAAAGAGTTTAAATGTAAAATATATACAAAGTCATTTATAACGTTATGACTTATTCGAGAGCACAAGGTTCTCATTGAAACGTAAGAATTATTCCACTGGGTTCAACAAGTGATGTGTGTTAACGTACACACATACGCGTTGAACTAACTAAAGAATATATTTCATGCATGTGATTGTTTCAACTGATCGCTTGTTCAATTGCAAAATTGCTTATCCAAGATCCTTAGAGACGATATCTCTATACCTACATATACATTTATATGAATACATGAAAATGATTTAATTGTCCGTTAAAGAAGATATCTTATAGCGTGTTAGTGATATCAAATTTTATTGTTATTACTCAATTTATTATCTGTATACGAATCTGTTATAAATTTGTTACAAGCCAGTTCTCTCGCAGTCCCGCTATCTCATCTATGGCGTATATCTGGCGCCTTTTAATTGCCCTAGACTAATAATTATTATCAGTTCGCGTGCGCCGCCCCGCCCTCTACGACTAAGATACGCAATTACCACAACCAGTGTACTCACACTGATACACACTTAAGCACGTGCTCTAAGTGTAACTTTGACTTGGAAATTTACATATCATTGATATATATAAAAAATATTTAACTTAAGATTCTACTGTAAATATCACAAGAGACTTTCTTTAAACAATAGTGCGATAAGTGGCTACGTTATAACATTTTCTTGTCTTGATTATTGTATGAATCACGAAACGATTTTGATACAAACCGCTGAACAATTTTCTATAAACACAATAACAGACGGCATTAATTCTAAAGTTGAACCACCTCTTGTAGAACTTCGTCTGAAATAGCAATGATTGTTATTTTCGTTTCAAACGCACAATTTGATAAATACATTCTAATAGTGGAAAATTTGAGAAACTTAAGTATTTCAAAATCTGTTTATATTAGTTTAATACAGCGTGAAACTCGCTCAATTCTCAATCATATTTATAAAACAGTGATATTATTGCTTACTGTTTTATTGGATGTTTGACCTCGCGTTATCGTGGCAAGCCTCCGTCATCGTAACTACCTAATAATCTGTTATCGCATGTGTTATGACGTGTCTAACATTTCAGTATTATTTGAAAATTCGAATGTTATAATAGATACTTAAGTTGTTCTCAACTACTTTTTTCTTTTTGACTGTCAATTGTTAATTATTGTTGTTTCACGGGTTTTACATCTTAGAAATAGTGATTAAATACTCAATATTATTAAGATGCACATTCTCTATCCATATTTATACAAAATAAATCATAAATACATAAAAAAACGTTACAAAGTTTTATCTATTGTTCCTATATGATAAAGGAGTAATAAAAACGTTCTTAAAGCGATAACTTGATCGTTTGTAATCGAGTCCATCATTCAACACACGGACCCCACGTGCGCCCACATCTCATTAATTCAATCGATACGCCTTCACTGAAACATTGTTACAAAATTTACTCATACCTTATTCCTATTTGCTCAAGTTGCTTCGAAACGTTTTATTGGACTATTGCAGTTGTATTCGAAATCAAATATGGTACATATTAATATTACATACCAAAGAATTTTATCTAGACTAATATGTATAAATCAAATATGCAAACTCTCAATGAAATTCTCAGTTTTGCGCCGAGCGGGAAGGAGGCTGAAGCGTCGGAGACGGCAGATGCATTTGAAGAACATTATAAATGCATTAGCGTTGTAAAAATTCTCTACGTGCTTTATTGCGCCTCAGACTTTTTGAATACGGTTATTCAAATTAGATTTTTAATAGAAGCGGTGGTAATCATGGCGATATTTGTATTCGTGTTCGAAGCATTTTGTCGTCTGTACACTGTTTCCAAGCGCGAGGGCGCGACCCCGGGCGTGACGTCACTCTCCAGATGAATGAACATCTACCCTCCGTCTGCCCAGCTCCCTAACGGTCACATTTATAAAAGCTATGAGCTCAGATATCAAAGCCGCAACATCTGTTGTCTCGAGGACTGTTATTGTCTATCGTCTAGTTTTTGTTGGATTGAATTTTTTCCCAATAAATAATCCAATATATGAAGCTTAATGTTTTGTTGAATAAAATTTTAGTTTAATATGCAATTGAATAAATGTCATAAAACAGAAGCTGGAATAAATGGGATGACAATTAACATTTCGCGACCGGTTTCTTTATAGATTTAAAAAAGCCCGAGGTTCGTACATTGGAACGAATACCGTATTTGGTCTAACGTGAATCATCCTGTTCGGACGACTTCATAAAGGTATATTTGTGTATACAGGTTAAAAACACAGAATCAATAGATGTGTCATCATTATCATTAAGAAGAATTCAGTTCATTTTGAATATAGTAGAAAAGTCCTATCTTGTGATACTCCAAACATTATAAGGTGTGGCACTTATATATAAGTTTACAGGTCAATCGATAGACATTCACTTTCACATCATAGCTTTCCGAGCCATTACTTGATGTATAATACCTATTAATCATAAGTCAAAAGTTTTACCAGATGAATATGTATGTTTTAAATACAATTTATTGTAGGGATTGATTTCCTTTTAATATACTATAAGATAAATGTTTAATGTCCAGCTGTCGGAACAATGATAAATCCTTGTCTGTGTAAGGTGTTATGTTTGATGCAGAGTGTGCACCTTGACCTTCCTCAGCCGGTCTGTGACCGCATGCAAACAAGTCGGCTATAAACTACTTGTTTCCCCAATAGCGTTTCTGACACGCCACTCGTATGTGGCATGATTACAGCCATACCGCATACGTTAGTATTATTTGTATGTTGATTTAGCAGAAGTAAAGAGGCTTTACAACTATTATTATAATTTGTTACTTATAGGGATGTGGATAGTTATATAAAAACTAATTTCAAATAGAACAAAAGGTTATTTTAAATAAATTGTAATACTGAAATATATATCCCTTGTTTTTTGTGCTCAACATTTTTATAAAATTTGACTTTAGCCATCAGTGTAATTATTCTTTACGCGAAAGTAAAAAAGTGAACAGAACTGGTTACGGTTTTGTTTTTCCTTTGGTGTCAGTAATCAAATTCGAAGCCACTTTCTGAGCTCTGTAACGCAAAGCGGTTTAAACATAATTTTCAATTATATAGGTATAGAATTGATGTAAAAGCTTGATATTTATATTTTGTGTTAGACTCATTGATGCTGAAAAAACTTTCAAAAGGATATTCAATTTTCAAATGTCTTTCCATATAAAATATTCATAAGTATAGATAGATAGTGTTCTCTTATTACATTTTTTATTAAAACAATGGTCAAACATTGAAATAGTACTACTCTTGCCTCATAACGGCACAACACAAAAAGTTGCCTACGTATTTTTTGTTTCACTCTTTCGTGACGAGCGCCAGCGGAAGCTTAGATTATGGAGCACTTAACAAGAACTATTCAATATGTCTGTCCCACTTTATGGCCAGTCTAATTTCCCTTTTATTTTTGTTTTGTTTGGGGTGGGGTGTTACTACATTTTTTTGTTTTCTTTTCTTTGCAGTTAAAGTCCGCTGTACCCGTGTAATGTTTGGCCGGGAGGGTGATGGCTACAGATGACCTTTTAGTGGTATTTCCCTGTGATTTGTGGTAGTGAGTCGTTGTGAATAGTGCGGTTTGGTGCAAGTGATGTGACAGTCTATGGAAGTGTCAGGGGGTATTCGGAATGTTCACGAAGCACGGCAGGGCTCCTGAGAGGTGCCATCACCCCTCGCATAGGAGTTGCAAGAAGAAAAAGCAACCTCCGCATACACCCTGGAAGTACTTGATGAATTGCCCACTCGTTAGAAAATGTTTTGGTATAGTATTTTTTTATTTCTGTTTTTTTTTTAGTTTGGGGTTTTTAAATGACGATGAAAAACAAGCGTCTCATTACAGTTTTACAACTTGCGGTTTTTGTCACGTTATATAAAGTAAAAGATGTAAGATATATCGCAAAATAATAAATAGTGTCTTAATAAATATCGAAGTAATCTCTTTCAGCAATAGAAATATCTGACTAAATTATAATCTTACTTACTTGTGTTGTGCTCTCAAATAGCTAACTGGTAGACTTCCATTAGGCTATTAAAATTAAATCAAGACAAAACATATAGGACGTGACTAATAATAGTCCTGTTAATATTATAGAAGCGAAAGTACGTAAGGATGGTGAGATTTACATGCGCAATGATGTATGAGTCGGTCTGTCACGCAAAAAGTATTAAACGAAGTTTAATGAAGGATTTTAATCATATAGATCATTTACAACAGACAGTTGTAAATGATGATTTTGAGTGTGAAGTTACTTGTAGTTTTTGAATAAGGTTTTATATGACCCTAATATCAGCTATGAGGTAGTTTTTGCTACATCACAGTTAGATATAAGAAAAAGAGCGAGAAGTTTTACTTAATTTTTTTTTATTTCTGAGGTTGTCAATAGGTCTTGGTTGTTAATATTAAAGTCTGGTTGTGGCGGTTTTCGTTGTCTTTGACTATGTTACATTTTATTGTATATGTCCGTTTATAATTTTACTTCGTTTTTTATTCTGTCATGAAAATTATTATTCTATGTTCTTCAAAGATAAATGTTTTTAAAAGTTCGTCTATCATTTCCATCGGTTGATGTCTTTATGTTTTAATTTAATTTAATTCTCTAAGTTTGTTGTGTCTTTTTATTCATTATTCATCAAAGGAATAAAATATTTTACAACTAAGCGTATTATAAATATAATATTAAAAATCAATTGAAGTATTGCTATGTTTAATGCATGTTTCATGAAATTCTCAGACGATCGGTTGATGAACGTACACGACCTTGCGACAGCATTCTGTTGACTGTTGTCCTGGATTTGTTGTTCGACCGGTTAGTCGACTGATCGGGATGTGTGATGTTGCTTTTATAAATTACAATTAAACATTGTAATCAAACTGTTAGTGTTAGGAATCAAATGCTATGTACATGTAAAATAACTTTAAAAATGATTTGTACTTTGTCTTTGAAGAAATAAATATAAGTTTTAAGCATCCATATTTAAGTTATTCACTGGAATATAAATTTAATGCTATGTAAAAACATAACTACATAATCTGTTGAACCTAAATCATTATAATATTGACAAATTAAATCACGGAACTTCCATAAATTGTTAAACACAAATGCGCATATTTGATAAGCGCTACATGTTCCAACTTCAAATTATTATGCCCAACATATTTGGCGTGAATTAAACATGGTGGCCATTGTTCATTGTTTTGTAATTGTATTGACAATGACATCAATTTTTTTTTAACGGCCTGCACATCTCAAGGCCAGAACTTTTTCCTTATCTTAACCAACATCTGGATGTATTGCGAACGTAAACAAACGTAAGTTAAACTTATCTCTGGAGTTCCATAAATATTTTTTTACAAAAAAGAAAAAAAAAGTCTATGACAATAATAAAACGTTTGTAACATCGTTGTTTGCATCACCGGAATCAAAGAGTAATAACATAATTAATTTTAATAGCATGTCGATAATAAAATAATGTCACTTGTTTCCGTTGGCGCCAATAAAAAAATATACAATGAATATGAAGCTTATTTTTATGTTACCGGTGACAGTTGCCGATAAGAATTATTTACGTATGGTAACACTTAGTTGTAGTATCACTAAGAATTATTGTCCTTTAACTAAATTTTATATATATATATTATAGGTTTTTTGGATACGCAATATCTGAGCATAAATATAAGGATACAGAAATACGTGGTATATTTAGTGTTTTTTCTTTCTCAATTATTAGAATCAGGCTTAAAAACAAAAAAAAAACCTAAATTGAACATTATTTTCTTTACTCTGGATCCTTTTTCTGAGTTGAGGTATGAAAAAAAATACATAATTTATAAGTATACGATAAACAAACGGTAAACAAAGTAAGCTCAGACTTTTTTCTACTCTCCAAACGATTAGTTAGTATCAATCGGTCGATTTGTCGGCCGATTTGTTGAGTGAGCACACTTGTTGCGCTTTTGCTGTAACAGCTATGTCCATATGCGTTCATTAAGCCAACCCTATAGGAGCATTCAACCATTGAAGTTTCTGCTTATGTTACCATGGAACCGTTTATTGATCTGTGTCGGAATATTCTAAATATAAATTATTGATATTTGAATATTTATGTCCATAGAAACCGTTATATTTCGAGCTATTTACGTTATAATGCTTGTAAATAGTTCTCAAATCAATATAATTATATCACTTCAATAGAATTGTTTACCTATAGATATATTTATACCAACGATATTTCTATATTTTGTAACGTTTCATTAGTTGTGAATATGTTTTGTATGTCAATTCCTTAAATACACTTTATATAAGCGTAAAACATACATCTATAACTAAAAAAGGATGGAACATAGATGTAGATGTAGTACTTTAACGAGTTTTTAATGCTTTGTCACGCAAAATTTATAGCTGCTGGCGCCAAGCAGTAGCCCATATAGCGGTAAATTATTAGCATGGTAAATGTATATTATATGTGAACAGTCCATAATGACGTGAGTCGTGATCACCTCGATAACAAGAAGCTTAATTTTTATGCTCGTAAAACCAGAGGCTGAATTTATAAATACCTGATATAATGTATG
This sequence comes from Danaus plexippus, assembly GCF_018135715.1. Taxonomy (NCBI): domain Eukaryota; kingdom Metazoa; phylum Arthropoda; class Insecta; order Lepidoptera; family Nymphalidae; genus Danaus; species Danaus plexippus. The sequence goes on along the minus strand of NC_083548.1, from coordinate 4,709,292 downwards.
TTTCCTTTGATGTGTGTTCCAATTTTGAATTGGGTTATTTCAACAATTTTTACCATGTTACTTTTATCTAGTTTTCAATGAAATAGGTTTTATGGAGTTGGTTTAAAACATACAACGATTTTATTATTATATAACATAAGTATACCTTCATTTTTATTTCAAACAATAATAATTTGTTGAGAAAAAAAAAATCTGTTACATTTTTATTCAATTTGCGTATACCCTGATCGGGTGGGGCATGATTTTTCCCGGATGAATATTGAATACATTAACATTGTTTAGTATTCGCGACTGGTGGCTCAGATTGCCTTGCCTTGTCGTCTTGAAGACCTTTTAGCATATTGCACCGCTATTATTATGTTTATTTCCAATTATATACATTACTATATCATGACCACGTCTAAATTAATGTCCCAACAACGCTTCGGGTTCAGTAGAATTGCTCTTCTGTACTACAAACTCTGACTTCCATCGCTCTAATGTGATTGGTTTGATCGATGGTTTATTGAATTAGAGAATGTTCTAGAATAACAATGAAGATTAAAACAGCATTATGGTTACGTAAGAATCACTGGAATCTCATTATCTCTTTAGTTATTATATGGCTTCTCTTCCATCGACCCAAAGCCTTTCCAGTAATTTTATATGAAGTACGACACAGATTGCTGTAGAACGAATATGTATTATTATATTGTGATTCATATTGTTTTCCTGTCATTTAATATAAAAAATATTGGCTCAGACGTTAACGAGATACCTACTGTTACAGTTTACAGAATACTTAGCGGTCAACAACCCTAATGATGTTGACGTTTCGGTCACTGACGTATCGTTCAAATAGTTTATTCATAATACATATGTATAAATATACATCAGTATACATTTTTGTTATTTTATAAAAACAATGCGTTAGTAGATCTAACTTCTTTAACCTTTGCGGTCATTAATTACAATTGGTTTTATAACGCTTAATGTTTTGCCCACGCGTCGTCCTGAATGCCCTCGGCGTTGTGGAGGGAACCCTAATTTTGGTAGTAATTTGAAAAATTATTATCCTGGTCTGTAAATGAAGATAAATATACAAGACGTTGCGACTATAATGTTGTACGCCTGAAAGAGATTTACAATACTAACATATGTATATTCAGTCAAAGTTGATAGATAAACTCAATTTTAATCTATACATAAAGAAAGATTTCTACTTATTACGATTATGCGATTCTCTGGTTCGACCCCAGCTGGGTGAATTTGTGTATGATAAATATTCTTTGAGATCTGGTTGAATAATTTGTGTATATTGGGAGAAATTCTGAGATAAATAACTAATTGCTATCATCTAATACATTTCAAATTTCGAAACTCGTGTCTGCGTACACCCTTTACAAAAAATATTTACTACAATGCCAGCAATTTGACCTTCATATAAATAAACGTTAGAACTTTATTAGTTTCTCCAAACAATACATCCTTCATGACATATTTGAACAACGTGTAAGATCAATTAATTTAATTTCAGCCGAGGCAGCTTCTCAATTAAGGAATCATAACAGCACATATGTCTAGCGAAACTAAATTTCTATCCATGAAATTGCTAGTATATTAACGTAATGATTATAATTTAACGTGACATTCCTTGAATTCTTACCTCCGTATTCGATACATGAGACACGTACCCTTGCAACGAGTTTGTTGTTTGCCTCGTATAACATTATTGGTTCCACTACATCCATTCATAAATAATATCCAGCTCGTGAACAAACTATTAATCAATGACGTTCTGTTTTGTGCTGTCATTGTATTGTAGCAAGTTTAATGTGCACCATCTTCTTGATCCATCTATCTTGTTCGTGTTTACTTAACTTGTCATTTATTTGATAGAGCACGTTTTTTATTTTTAATGTTTATAAATAATTTTATTGATGATGAATATTCATTATGTAAATTGGTTTTATTATGTTGTTTTATTCATGGTTGTATCATTGAGGAGCCGAGTGTTAAAAGTCTTGTGTAAATATTTTCTTATTCGTTATATCATAACAAACAACTGATAGATTCAACTATCTTTTGTCGGCTGATAATGTATCGATTAATAATAACGTTTCACCAAAACTGGATTTGTAATATACAACACGTCGCGTCACATGTTTTTTTCTTTATATGAACAAAATTTTTTATAAATTCTCACTCATAGTATTTATGATATGTATCATAAAAGTTTAAACGTATACCCTATCCATTATTATTCCGTCCAAATCATCAAATGTATAATTGTTCTCACAAAAGGGTGAGGCACATTTAAATGAGGATATGGGGACCTTTAAGGTTCTCTCGACTCGTCCGTAATCAATGTAAATAAGATTTGAAATTTCTCTAGAATTATGAGTAAAATTACTTACTGTTTAAATTTCTTTAAATTTATTTCTAAAGTGGATTTTATTTCCGTTACTTTCGGATTTTTTATCATACTAGCAAAAAAAAAAACTTATGCATATTTGTAATGTTTCTTGTGAGTTGTAAATTCGGTTAATTGACCATCAGTCGTTTTTCTATATATTTATATATATTATAAAATTATTAGTTGAAATACATTATTTGTAAAAACGGTTCATAATTGTTTATTCGCTTTAATCACATTACTATGACAATACATACATTTAGAAGATATGCAATACTCTGTAAGCGGTAGTTGGAGAAGTTACACATTGAATCGACAAATTTAAGTAAACAAGAATTTAAAAAATTATTTTTTTTTCTATTCTCAAACTTGGCAAAATGCTTTGGTAATATTCTGATGAGTTTAAAATCCTCATAAGCAGACGCCCATTATTGTCTGGGCGAGAACTTGTGGTTATATCTTTTCCCTTGACATTACCTGAATGGTCAAATAAATTTAATGATTATGTTGTGACAAATCTGTTATGTGCATATTTAGAAATAATGGGATAATCAACAGGTATGTGAATAGCAGTTAGTACGGTATTTGAGGGGGGATTTTTAAAGCAGGTGGCATAACGATGTATCAACAAACAGAAAGTGTTGTGTGATTTACAAATGTGTCGGTGATTGATAAGGAACGATGACGCGGCGGTAGCGCCCGCATGGGGCAGACGGCGAGCATGTGTCGCCTGCATGGATCATGTCTTCACCACAAGAAAAGTACGTATCATGCGTAACTTGCATAACATACGTGACGTCATGTATGTTATGCAAGTAATCATGCTCCGAACATACATATATCACATAATTTATGTACATCCACAGGTTTTATTATAGGGATTTTATTAGTTTGATTTTAACCAAATAAATAATTCATTTTCATTTATAATGACTATAATTAAACTCACTATTCGTTTCGTCAGACTATGTAATATTTAATGTTTACGTGATACGTGTCAATGAGTTACGAACTATCTCTAATGTCATCCATTGGCGAGTTATTGTTTATATTGAAATACAATCACTTATTCAAACATTAAAAGTTTTATATATAAATGAAATGAATATATTTTTCCTTTTTCTTTGTCGTCATCATTTCCCGATACATAACTTCAATATCAATTATTGTTTCTGTCGTATTCACGGCTGCTAAATGAAATTCTTTTGACTCTCCTGTTCACGTAATACTTTTATAAATTGCTTTTAGGCGATGTATTATTTTTTTCTTTCGTTTATTTATTGCAACATAGTTTTTTTTTTCAAATTAATTAGAGACAATTTATAGACTATGCTTTAAGAACAGCTTCAATATTTGTCTGCCGCGTTTTTTATGTTTACATATTTGTAAATGACATACTTTGGAAAAAGTATTTTTTTTTAATATATCTTGCTTATTAACTTCCTTCAACTACAACGGGCTTTATTGATATCAATTATAAATAAATTGGATAAAAAACAAAATTCCATAGTAAAGGGATATTATCCTAATATCACGAAAGTGCTAGACGATCAGATGTTTGTAATTCCGTAACTATTGTCTATAAACAATATTTTTATCATACCCGATTATTTAAAGTCTCCTTCTATGACCAGTTTTTAAGACTTCCATACAGATATAAAATTATTATTGAATTTTGTTCAATCACAACACCTCTTTACGTGTTTGTAATGAATCAAGATCAAATTTCTAACAATCAATGTCAGCATGATCTAACAAAGTCATTAATACATTCATCCTGTGATTAACACGAAAGAATTTTTATAGAATGAATAAGAAAAATCCAAACTGTTCATTTTTTTTGTGTAAACGTCTTTTAATAAATTATAAAAACATCTTAAGTTACATAAATTAATTAGAAATACAGATTTAATGTCATGTAAAAATTATGTATTAACCAAACCAAAATGATAAATATGTTTGTATTAAAAGATGTTAAAATAAATCTTAATAATCACATAGCAGTGTTGATAATAATCGTAGATTTAATGCTAGCAAGCCGTTTTAGTTATAAAGAAAAAGTCCATTCACTTCTGTGTATAATAAAAATGGAATTAATGTTTTGTTGCGACTTCTTTTAAATTACAATATGGATGGGAGAATAAATTTAAAAGCAAATGAATAAAGAATAAAATTACGTAACAGTAAATAAATCTTAACAGCACGTGGAAATATCATTGTATAACTCAATAACTTGTGGGGAATCTTCCACTGAACATTGTAAAAGTCAGATTCTCAACATTAAATTGAATACACAAATATATGATGGAAGTGTTAATGTGATAAGTGAAAGCTAATAGTTAGGCGATTTTAAATTTAGTTATCACATCGCTATATTTAGTAACAGTACGAGTTTATTGTTATCACAAATTTGTGCTATTATGGAATCAATGACTGCTGGCTTGTAGTAGGTGTGTTTGTTTCAATTCGATTGTAACATGGCAATTATAAAGGAACACAATAAAAGATGGAGGTGGAGTGAAAATTCTCATTTTGTTGCTAATAATTTTTTATACCTAAATCTGGATTGTATTTGCAATATTTGTTTAAAAAATATGTTATCTTGCTCTATTTGTCTATACATTTATATATAGATTACAATTTTATTATTTCTTACAAGATTTGAGGCTCCGCTATTAACGAGGTAGGTATACCGATCATCTAACCGGTTTGTCAAAAGATTTATCTTAAAAAATGCCTTAATCGTATCTATACGGTTGCCCACTCAATGACCTCAAAGGTCATCGCTTCTAAACGGACATATGTGTCTGTTATAATACCACTATGATATTCTAATCAGCGTTTTACATTTTAAGTAGTCCTACAATGTTATGTGTTAGGATTCAGTAGTAGTATTGTATGTGCGATACAGAAATTCAGATAAAGTAGTATATTATTGTTTTGCTTCGTATATGTTAGAACGAAGCTATTATATTCAATTGAACGTCGTAACTTCTTAACGGATGCATACAATTTTAATATAAGCATATTGTGTAATACATAAATAATGCTGTATTTTTATTGATATGAAATTGCATAAATTTTAATATCTCAGATTACATCAGTTTTATACAGTTGACTCATAAGGCTTTTCGTGTTCCAATAAGTGTAATGACATCCTCAAGGCTCGTAAAAGCCAATGTATCCTCAAGACGTGTTAATATCGGTGGAACACGAGCATATTGTTTCCCACAAAAGTATAGTTACTCTGTCTCCTCACGAATTTAAAGCTTTGTATCTTCGTGATTTTATCCAAGAAAATATCAGATCTCCTTAAGCTGCTTTGATAAAATAGTTTTCTTTGTTAAGTTTAGGGAAACAATGGAATTTTCCTATTTTATTTTGTTATTTCACTACTTCGTAAGACGATGTCTTAAGTATGGATTAGTTAAAATAATATAAAATATATTGTGTTTCTAAGACAATTACTCAATATACAGAGGACACAGTAAGTGTTTAAAAATTTCAATTTATAGTCTTATTATACAGTACTTGTAAGCCTTGTTCGCAATTGACTATGAGTTATGATATGTCTGGGCGCTATGAACAAGTTAATATTTTGTAACGATATATTATAAATCACATTAAAGTTCACGTTTTGATCCTTTATATTGTTGTTAATGATCGAGACTTATTTCTATTAGGATGTTTGAGTTAGTGATGAATAAATATTTTTATTTTTAAATATTTTTCAATAAAATTTTGTTAATTCTAATTACATAAGTTTCTTACATAATTTATATTGATTGCTTAAATGAAATAATGATGCTCTAGAATCTAGGTAGAACGTTTCACGTAAAACGGAACTGTTGAATGACACTTGGTATGTTTTAAAATGAAATTCTGACAAAGATTTTTTTTATGTCAGGTTTCTGAAACAAACACTTTTTAAAGCAGATTGGAAATATTGGTCCGTTATAAAGCTAAGAATGAAGGGTAAATTTTTAAATATAACAATAGAATTGTAAGGCTAGTTGTACATGATAACTGTTTTCTTATTTGGGTACATACCGAGGCTTGTAGCCAATATATAGTATTATTAACTCCCCTATCATGAATTAAAATTAGTATTAAATCTACTTCAGCCGTTTTTTGGTCAAACGGTAAAACAGACAAATAAATATTTAAAATAAAGTTTTCTATGTTATTAACACTTGACTATACATTGTAATTATGAAAGAACATACAATAAAATTTTTATTAATTTAGTCTGTGGTATTGAAGAATATTTTTTTATATATTAAGATATTAAACAATCAAATAAATTGCGTGATTCTCGGAATATTCCGTGCTCTCCTCGAAATATAATACCAGTAACTTAATAAAATCTTTAAATCTTATTTACATATATATAGTATTGCTCATTCCGTTTTAGTGCGCTGTAAAATAGTAATCTAGGAATCGTTTATGATCCTTGTTGCTTCCTATATCAAAGTATTTATTAGCCATAACATTGCATGTGTTGGTAGACAGACTTCAACTTTTACTGGCACTAAAATATAACTTACAATCGCTGGTTTTAATGAAGTACGAAAATATCCACTCTTTTTAACTTTCAGTGTTGGGCCATGTTTGGTAATATGATATATTTATGAAAATTTCTGCAAATATCGTCGATAGTTATGAATACAGAGAAAAATTTAATTTTCTTGTAATTGCGTTGACTATAGTCCCATAGTAATTCGATATTCTAAAGTTGTCTGTTTTGAAGTAGTTTTTGAAGTTGTAGATTAGTTAGTTATTGCAATTCTAATTCTTTATTTCCTAAAACCAATTTCTCAAGCGCAAAGTATGTTACACGTGTCCTGGAAGGTTTTACCCCCATGCTAGGAACCACGAGCCATTTACTATTATTGGGAAAGGTTAGGTTGGATTACACAGTGGAAAACTAATGATGTGCTGGATAATTGATATAAAACCGTTAACTTTAAACTGCTTCTTGACAAAATCCGATAAGGAAAGTTGGAAAGTTGAGATTGTTTCACACGTAGCAATTTAAACTTTTAGACACTATTTAGTGGGATTCGCAAATAATAATATTACGCTATTCTAAGGCTAAAGAAATTTTTTTTTAATCTAGAATGTAACGCAACTGGATTTTATCAGAAGCTGTAACGTTTTGTTAGGTTTTTTATTATATTTGTTTTTAGATAAACAAAAATAGTGTATTAGTAGTAGTGTAGAGGTATTTGTGGATGAACATTTCGACATGAGACCATTAGGACGAGGGTAAAAAAACATGCCTAAATTAGATAAACGTAGGCTAAAGATTAGAATATAATTCAGGAATTACTTAAAAACCTACAAGCTTTAAAGTAGGATGTAATATTGGAAATATCTGGCGGAAAATTTTAGCGTGTCACGCATTTTGAATAATAAGTTTCGTAAAGCCATTTTAGCATCGAATGAAAATGAAAGATGTGGTAAAAATAAGATTAAGATGAATCTGTGAGAATTATTAAAATAATTTTGTTTTATGATTATAAAAGTTACTCCAGCACACATAAAGCATAGTCATTTAGATAAAGTGATCAGTATTTCAGTGAAAAAGTGAAAATAATAGACAAGTCACTTGTTAAGTCGCGGACCCCTATTAAAGTTTTATGTGAGTATATCTAAACTCAAACATATATATCTAGATACAAATTTGTATGGATCTACTTTGACCGTTATTGTTAAACTGTAGTGTATAAATCGTATGATTTTTAGCATTTGAGATTGTCTATTTACTAATACACATAGATGACATACAATTTAAATAATGAAAGTATACCAGTTTTTATATGAAACAAGGTAATTTCAAATCTAAATTTTACAGAGAAAATGAAATGTTATTGCTATAATGTTAATGTATTAATTCTAAAGATTAATAAATTATTTATATAAATGTTTCTATGTAACTTTGTATTTTTATGTGCAACTTCATGTTTATCACCCCATTTTCAACTTCTAAGAAACTAAATACAGAGATGGGATTATTCGTCTATATTATGTGGAACTTTGTCTATTTTTATTGTAAATAATACAATCCTTATTTCGTGATAGTACCACTACAATGTTATACTTAAACCTTGTTTTGGTGCTGTGTTAGAAAGTTTTACATTTTGATGTATTATATTGCTTATGTTTCGTAGATATTTACTTATAATAAAGTTATACATAGATAAACACTTTGGGAGTTTTGACAGGAGGTAATTATTTGGCAGAAATATTAACCACAATACAATAAAAGGTTGGATTTCTAATAATTTTAGGTAATATATTTTTATTCCGTAGCTATAACACCCTAATCTTTCTATACCTTTGTGTATCTTCTAAAGGTGCTTACAATCATAATCTCATTGTTACCATTATAACGAAGTAGTTTAGGCTTTATCCATAAACTAGAAAATTCTTTAAAACCTTTCTATGAAAATTTTATTGTAGTCTGATGTTCAGCTTTATTTTCGGTACTCTGTAGGTATGACGTTTCTGAGTTTTTAAATTGAAATGAAAAGTCAATTATTTTTTTATCTATATTTTGGTCATCTTAGTTTATAGTTTTGTTATAAAATAGACGTATTTATAATCGAAAAAACTAAAAGAAACTTGTATTTTAATTAATATTTTTTTAATGATAGGTTAAAGATAGGGTTGATAAGGTCACTTCCTCGTCCGTCTAGTACCTGCCTCTTCCGTAAAATTTTTACACAATATTTCATAACTTTTCAATAACATCAACAGTAAAGAAATTTTTCCATTCCATTGACCAAGAATCGTGAAAGGCGAAGATTTTTAAGACTCCAGTAATGTGAATGTATATTTTTAGTTACATCAAAACCTTCCGGAATAGCAAGAATTGAGTGAATTTAATTAATTATAATTTATTACTTTAATAATGCAGTTAATTGATAGTATCTGTTACGTTAAAGATAAGGTTTGATAACAATATTACTTTGAGTCGCCGTCTGTTGTTTAATGTATTCATATAATTTTATATCATATAATGATTATGATCTTTTATAGAAATCAAAAACATTATGATTTATAAAAACATTACAATAAAACATAATTGGCAATATTTTGTTATTTATATGTTTATTTGTTTGTTTATAACATTGTTCTATTTGTCACATCTTTGGAATTAAATGTGTAAGTGACCTTATCTTTAAAACGAGTTACCATCTTTTAAATATGAAACGATTGTTTCAGTTTCTCATTCATAAATCATCTGTTATACCCGTATAGGCGCTCATGAATGAATTTTTTGAAACTGTCGCTGTAATGCTGAATATGGAACCTAGTACTAAGGGTATTGTCAGAGAGGAACAATGTGAGATTGGTGACGATAATCCATTAAATATATTAAAAATAAGAGAAGTCTGTTTATTAGGCTGTATGTAATTTTATTTTGTACGCTCGTAAGTGTGATAATAATTAATTATGATAGAATATAATATTTAACAATTAAAAACGGATACTTTTTTAAATTGTGGAATATTATATTCTTAGTTAAAATTAAATAAATTTGTTTTTACCAAACGATACTTATAAACTAAATAAAAAGCTTCTAAAAACTATTTAATATTCATAAGAAAATGTATCACCAGGTTATGTTGTCCCTTGAAATTCAGTCTGTCAAGGTATAATTTAGAAAGATGTTGGGGTAACAATTACTATGAAGTGTTTGTTTGTTTTATATATATTTGATATATTATTTTAAGATGTTCCTAGTCTTCAGTAGTTTTTGCAATACCAAAAAAAAACACAATCAGTTTGACCGAATTTCAATAATATTGCAACAAAATTTCTAAAGACAATAACTAATTTTGTATTAGATTTTTCGTAGTTGTAAAATTAGATTCAGCAGTAAAGTTTGCCTTTGAATTTTCATGGACATAGATTTGACTGCTTCGTTTTATTTCCTTAAAAACATATGTTAAAAAATATACATTGGCTCACATCTACTATAGCAATGCCTAGCCGATTTCATATCCTTTTAAATATTGGACAGAGTTTTATGGCATATTAAAACGAGCTTCGTTTTACGAGGCCGTATATTTGGGCATCATGTTATCTGGTCGAGTGGTTTGGTCTCTGTAAATTGAACTTCACGTAAGTGCTCGTTACTTGACTTTAAAAATTAATTTTCCATTAAAATAATATGAATTTCTGTAAGAAGAACTATACAAAATCTTTAATGATGGATGTGATAAATAAGTTTTTTGAATAAGAATAAAGGGATGGTTATATTTGATGCAAATGAAATACGATTTGGTAAAATATTTTATATTTAATTCAATTGCAATTCATCAAAAGGTACAATGCTTTTTTGAAAAAGCTTTTTTTTATCAATACTGATATAAGTGATGAATTGTATTAAGTACAATTTGGTGCCAAAGAATAGGATTAGAATAAGAAGTCTTACTTGTTTCATTGATATATTCTTTTTCTTCAAGTAACCGTAAGTGGTAGATATAAAGTCATGTTTTGGTTTTCGATTACTTTTAACTCAGTAGAAACAGCAATGTTTTTAGTTTAATAGTCAGCTGGCTTCTAATATATATGTAAGTTTGGGACTTTTGTTAGAATGTTTGCAAAAAAGAAAACAAGTAAGTTTGATATTTAAATACCAAAATGGATTGATAATTAACAAACAGAACTTATTTATATTTAATGTTTACAATTTTCATTAAATATTTTGTTTTCGCTTTGACTTAAATGCGAATTGATATTTTTTTTCGAAAATCTTGTGTTTTTTCGCCTCTTATTAATGTCAAAACCAATTAAGTGATTTGGTTACAGAAACTATAATGAATGACCCTTTGACCTTTTGTTTACATTCCTATCTACAACAACACGTTCTATCCACCAGTTCTGAGTTATCTAATTCCTTTATTATTTTATAAAATTATTCACACAACAAAAGGTAAATATCAAATATTTCTCCACAGTGAAATGTTTTTTTCTTAGAAATATGCTTTTTAAAGGATCCTAATAAATTTAAGCATTCCCCTATCGTGACTTACCAAGTGCTGCAAGTTTTAATATGTTTCTGTTAATGTAAAATGTCATTTTGCAGTGAACATACAAGAAATGTAATTCGAGGAAAACAACTCTTCCTAACAAGATCGCTAAGTGGATGATCTTAAATATTAAAGTACATCTAAAAGACATGTAACGAGCCAATTGAGGTCAAGAACTCGTGATTATACACTTGTCCTTGTTATAATAATAAAAAAAAGAATTTCAAATATCCGTATTACCATAAACACTAGTCGATCCATAACCTAACACATTACACATAAAAACTGGTATTTATAAAAATTATCTCACGATCATAAAATATAGACAACTATGACAGAAAAACATCACAACGAAGATTATTATATATGCTATTTGAGTTTCATTTCTCTATAATAAACTGTTTTATTAATAAGATAAAATATCAAAATAAACGTGCAATATAATAAGTTTTTATGTAAATAGATCAATTATTATGTTGAAGTAATTAATGACATGTAATTCTTAGTCGAACAGTTAGGTTTCTTATCGAAATCAAGCTTTTTATTAGCATTTGGTCGATAACCTTTAATATTTAGATAACAATTTAGAAATATTCTATTGGATCGGAGCGTCAATGAAGTCAATTCATATGTTGAATAAATATGGATTGGCATTCCACTGCAATGATGAATGAGTTATATGTGTAGCAGAACTTGTGAGACTGGGTGTACACTACGTCAATGAGTGGGCGGGCTTGATGTTGATCTCTCTCGCGCCGGCGTCCAAACCCATAAACACAATTCACGTCGGGTTCCTAGGGGAACAGCCATGATCACATGTTTGAGTGTTGGCTATAATTTGACAGCGTATAATTTTTATCTAAATCCAATATTTATACAAATTGTATTTCCAGTAGCTTTATAAAACATAAATTCTTAATAAGTTGTCATACCTTATTATCGTGAGCAAATTTTGTTGTTTATGGATTAAGATAAATTAGTTTTCCTTTTAATCGTTTGTTGCCCGTTTTGGTCATATCAGAAGAGGGCTTTTCTGTGCGGTGGATGAGCATCTTTAAAATTCTCACTATAATTTTTATTCGTTCAATAACTTTCCTCGCTTGAAAAATATATATTTTTAATATCAACTCATTAATATTTTGGACAACTCCAAGTTCTACGTTTTCGCGTCACAATAGGAAAATCAAAAACAATTGCAATAAAATATTGAAATTACTTTAAGTTTGTTTGTATAAACGCATGAAAACTTTACTTCAAAAGCTTGCTGAAGTGGTGCAACGATGTGCTACAGACAATAGAATTATTCTAAGTATTCAAATATCTAGGTTTATTGAACTTGTAGTCTTTATGTTGGACATAAATTTTTCCTCATTCTCTTATGCAGTTCAACTTTGATCGTTTGAAAATTATATTTTGTTTGGCTTGAAATTTTATCAGGGTTTTTGACTTCAGACGCTACAATTGGACATAAATATTTTAGTTACACCTAAAGTTGGTTAATTTAAGCTATATTTATTTATATTATTAAAAGAGACAGTTTATTTCAATACCATGTTAGTATTGGAGACAAAAGTTTTAACTAACTATATTTTATATCTGGGTAGCGTTGCCATGACGGTAGTATGATTTTACTTTGCATTTCTCTAAGAATTCTCTTTCTTAGCTACTTAATACATTTGTAACGTATTATCATACTTTTATTGTTTGAATATAATGTTTTATTATGTTTTTAAAATGTGGTTTATAATTGCAGTGTCTTTTATATTAAAACGTTGAATGTTTTACGCGAAAACATTGTATTTAAATTTTCCTCCGTAACAATTTTATTTTTGGTTGAATTTAATAAAAATGTAAAATAAAGGAAATGTAATAAAAGAATTCGATGGCTTTCAAAATTATTTTGCGAACAATAAAATTATTATGTACACAACACATGGGAGTTTATAAGGGAAATATTATACATAATTTGGTCATTCTATTTACCATAATTGTATTGAAATACGAATTACGTGACGAACCAATTACTGACATTTAATAAACAAAAGCTGGATTGAAAAGCGCAAATCCTTTATTGGATCGCGGGATTTACATAGATAATGCAATAAGGGCGAAAACACATTAGCTATGCTAATACAAACCAAGCCAGATTTTAATACACTAACTGATTTTGCAATCGACACCATAGTTAAAGTCTGCCATTGAAACCTCACATGATTCCACAAATGCTTGATGAAATTTTCTTTTGATTAAAACTATTAATAGTCTGCAGTTTTGAGAAGAGTCGAGCGTGGAAAAACAATTTTCAAAGATATTGACGGATTTTTGTCGTCATGCAGTACGCGTTAAAAAGAAAAAAATACAGTTGTATGGTTGCAAAAGCTAACACGTGACACCTTGATAATATCATAGTAACTTCAATAACGCTAAATATAATAAAATATATAATCAATCAATATAAAAGTTGTTACCAAAGAAATGTAATGAATATATATATGTAAGTGTATATATATACACATTTATACTTTTATCCATATAAAGTAACAATTAGTAAAATCGTGTCAATGATATGCGAAAAGGTATTTAATTCACGTGAATGTGTATTTGCATGCGATGAGTCGTGTCAATTTCAATTAGACGAAAGTAAACGTGCCTTGCCAGTTTAATTGGAAACTAACAGATATCATATGATAGTATGGCTGCCACCATCGTAGCGTGTTCACTGCAATTAAGAGATAGGAATACGTCGTTAGCATTCGAATTATAAGTTTGTTGACTCAACGGCTGTTTTTTTTTGTTATTTGTGATATATTATAAAATATTTTTGATATCCCGTGAGAATTTTAATTTTAACGATTATTTGTATTTACGATACATATCTAAACATTCTTTGATAGCACTAATAAATTAATTAGGTATATGAATAAATTTGTATATGCTTTAGTATTTTTATTTAGATCGTTTTTAAAGACACAAAATAGCTGAATCAATACAGAAAAAAAGTTTTTAATTATTGTTTCAAAGTGAAGCAGAAACCGCGAAACAAAAGTAGTCGCACAAATGAATTTGCTTCACATAGTATTCGCTTCGGAAGTGAACTTTGTTGGAGTTTTCAACAAATTCATAATTGCTCCTTGCATCTTGCGCATCTCATAATTTACATCAAAATACTAAATTGTTATTAATAAAAGAAATATAATATCATTTACAAGCTATTGTCCATTTTCTTCTACATTTCAAGTTTCTTTATATCATCGAATAAACTTTTTAAGTAGCATTTTTTCCCTTAATAATCCAAAAAAGTTTGACCAACCTTAGTATATTTTAGTTAATACCAATTTAAACTCTTTCAGCTTACACATACATGACATAACTTATCAAAAACAAAAATATGTCAGATGACATTGATTTGAAGTTGTTATTTTTATGATCGTCATAATAAAATGGATTTAAATTGTTTAAAAATTTGCGATTGGTTGTGCATAAATATTTCTAGTACGTTTTATATATTAAAAAAAAAAAACTTTTATTTATTTAACTTATGCTTCAGTTTGCTTGTTAAATCACATCTGTACATAAGATTATACACACCATACAATCGTCATAAATGTATTTTATAAATAAAAAATAAGACGTGATAAAGTTATTGAACACACCGTCCGTTTCACACTACTAAGTGAAACCAGAGAAGCTTAGTACGTTAACTTAGGAAAGCCTATGGAATAATTAATACAATATACAATAAGCCTTGTCTCTGTTGTTACAGGTCTACAGTTGCGGAGTATAGAGGAGCCGCCGGGGGGCGCGGGTGGCATGCCCGCGCCTACCTGTTACGATGCAGAGTGCGTTAGGACAGAGGCCTGGCTTGATGAGAATCAGGAGTTCGTTCATGATTACTTTTTAAGGTAAACTTTTACTTTTCAACATAAGAAAGTTAGGTTTAAGCTCATATTAAATATCTTTTTTGTTAACTATCTTTTTCTTTTGCTGATATGTTATTAAGGAACTAGCAAGACGGCTAGTTCCGTAATTGTTATTTGTTGTAATGATTCTTCATAACCCTAACGATATTACAATTACATTGTGATTTAAGGTATCATAAAATGGGTTGTTTATACGAATTTATATATATATTTTGTATCGAAACCTTTTAACATTCCTCTCTTATTATCATTTAAATTCTATGTTAAGTAAAATTAAGTTAGCCTCGACTTCAAATTGTTTTTATTTATTTTTTTACCACACAAAACCTTTTTCACTTCTCGGAATTAGTTAACTAAGAGGCTTAAGAATTTCCTTAACCTCGTACACCGCAAAAACGTTAAACCTAATCAGAGTTGTTGGTAAAGGGCAAAGTGAAAGTAACTTTAAATATATTGGTTCCTGGCCAAGTTATTGAAAGATAAAACTTTTACCATTTAAATTGTATATGATAATATTGAATACCTTAAAAAATGATTGATTGTACACTAAATATATCGTAAAATATTAATTAAATATTATGTACGGTTATTTTGGCGTGTTTCGTGCGTTGTGAGATATTTCTTAAGACAGATATATTTTATAAATATGAAAACGTCGTTAAATTGATCGTAAATATAATTAGTTATCCTAGTTGGACTCACCTTATAGAGGCGGTAACAACACAACAAACATCCATGCATCCTTCCCACCTTATATGGTTTTACATATTAACAAAGCGACATTTTAATAAATTTACGTTGGACTCATGACTAGTATTGTCAAGGTTAGTAATAAGATTAAATCCATATAAACGATCTCGGTTCCGGTACAAAACTTCCTGTTGAAGATAACTTGACTTTACCATGCTTAATGTTAATTCATACTTACTCTTCCTGAATACGAACATCAAGCAAGTTAAGAAAATATAATAACTTCAAGTAATTTGAGCCATGGCAATTATATCTTCAATGATGTTTTTCAATATGACATTTATTTCATTATTCTTCTGAAGCGTAGCAATCATTATCTCTCCATATTACAAAGTGAAAACGATACAACAATGTAAAGTAAAGAATATTAATTATAAATCCTTATAAGGCTGTTGCCAGAGTTTAAATACATAGTGGATAAGATGATTTAAATAAACATGAAATATTATAATATCTCTTACAAGGCATTTATCGTTTATACATTCTACGTCAAAATAAAGATGGAAACTTCTTAAACATACGAAAAATACGGAATATTTTATGTTTCGCTTTATGTTTTGCATTAATAAATATATGAATAACATTACAACAAACAGCTTAAAGAAATTTAATTTTCATCTTACTACAAGAAAAACAAAGCGAAGTATTTCTAAAAGAATAGTATGTTATAACTTATACAGCCTTTTAAACTGTAACATGCGGCTAGTAATGCAATGGTCTTAGAGTTAAATAAATATCAGCGTTTGAGAAAATATATACATTTAGCTGCACTATATAACTAAAATACTTACGAGGTAGCACCAAACCTTTGTGCTCTTAAACATATATGTTCCAAATCAGATTGAAGTATAGTGGTTCATTAAGTTATATTTCTGTGCCATAACACCTATGCCTCGGCTTACATTTCCTAAAGAAATCTCTTAATTAAATAAAAATGAAAAAATATTTTATTCAGAACGAAGTTCAATTGTTGAAATACAATGGTTTATATTATTCAATGGAGAAAATCCCACGTAAATACGAAAGTATAAAGGACACGCGTTTCTAGAAGCTTTAGCGAGACAATCTCATAAACGCTTTATTACGTTTATAGTCAGATGAAACCGCTTTAAGTCGGAATACAACAGATTAAGTTAGTTTCAATGATGTAATTATATTAAACTGTTCTGATTGTCCTGTCGCTTTAATCGTAAAATCAATGACACAAGAATTGTGCATTATTGTTTAAGATTTGAAATTATTATGATTTACATTGAACACGCAACATTGGCATGATCGCCGCTAGATTATCATCTGCGATTTTCTAATGGATTATCTTGTTTAATTTATAATATATAAAAAGTTTGTCGAACTCTACAGATTTAAATATAACTGTAAAGATGATTATTTATTTTAATTATGTCTTTTTCGTATATGCATATATTTAAAAAATGATTTTATTGCTAATGATTTAAACGGATAATTTATTACTCTGTGTTTTTTACGAGAACAAAATTGGGATAATCCTCTTTTGAATATTCAGAAATATTTTATGTTAGAATTTCGTATATAGTAAAACATAGCGCCCGAGGCATCATTGTGGGTTTTTAGAAGGCAATTAGTATTGGAAGTGTTATCGTGGCAGCGATCTTTGTATTTAAATATATATCATAATTCGATCAGTCGTGATACACACTCATATGTTCAAATTAATTTATATACATAATATGTCAACATGTTTTTAATATTTCGAATTAGTTTTGTCTTTTTGATAAAGTAAAACGAATACTATATAAAACATTCATTGATAATATTAAAAAATCATTGAACTTCACCTCGTTTCCGTATTTGAATCAGAAACCGAAGTCAAGTTGTCGGATATTATATAGTGTTGAAGATATTCTCTTGTTAATAGGAAAGCTACAAGGCAAGTGGTGGATGCGTGGCTGGTTTCCCACGCGACGCCGCCCAGCGCCGACTTAGCCTCGCCCTCTAGAGCTGGCTCAGGCTCTGGAGCCACAACACCCGTGAGGTATTATACATTATGTACAATATTTTATAAATTAAAAAAATTCAATCAGTCAATTTTCAGATTGACAAAAATTTCCATCTGTGATAATTTATTACTTTTTTTTCTTTACTCTTATTCTAAACAGCGTGTGAACCCAAAAAAAATGTGACAAATTTATTAAAATTATTTAAATATCAGTTTTATCTGTTCTCTTGGAATGTTTTTTAATTGGTTTCCATAATGCAATATAATTTTTATAAATTAGAATTTAATTTTGAATTAATTTGAATATCAAAATTTGCAAAACATTAAATAACGTTCTGTAATAGAGTCCTATTTCTGGAACATTTACTAGGTTTACTTAATGTTCATTGATTTGTTTTTTGAATATTGTTTTTTTTTTATAAAATTATCGACTTACTTAACGAAATGTATAATGTTATTGATGTCATGTATATTTGGCACCAAATTATTAGACCATGTATAACTCTCCCTTTCTTAACCTGTTTCTATCTATCATCAATCTTATGTCACCTCTTTACACTATATTGAGAACATGTGCAAATTCACTAGAAATATCAACGGAATATTTCCTTTTAGCTTTGTTGCTGGGTTAAATGTATTCAAGTTTGTTATACTATTTTATATTTTAATTTGAGTTTTGAGTGATTAAAACTTTCATATTTATTTTTAGATGTAAAGTATGAAAATTTAAACTCAGTTACAAAACTAAGGTAAAAATCGTTACAAATTTGTCAATCGCTCGGTTTAAAGATAGTCAACATGCTCTTGAATAATAATGTTCAAATAAATGACAAATTTAGGTTTTCATTTGTTTTAAAATCCTGAACTTTAAATCGTATCCCAGATGTAAAATTTAAAGTCTGCTTCTATTGAACTATGACAATTTAAGAAATCGATATGTATGGACATTCCTTATTAGTTTTATTATCAGTTTTAATGTGTTTAAATTTTTTTGATTATTTGCTGCGACATAATTTTATAGTAGTTCTCTTCGGTTAATTTAAATAGGATACTGTGCAGCAACTTAGTTTTTTATCATTGCAATGTTTGATCCATTCAAATCATTCTATGTTCAGTAAGCCGGGCAATCGAAAAGGAAGAACTATAGTAATATCTTCTACTGTCCCAGGTTATATCAAAAAATTAAAAATTAATTTATTTCACTCTAAATCTAACATGGCGTGGAGTCGAATATTAAAAATTATATTTTTTTTACGTACAGATGTAAACTGGTGTGTATGTAGTATAAAGTATGCGAGCTAATAAACAATCAACATTTTTATTTAGTTAATATATTCCGACCAGAACAAAATGTTGTTAATAATAATACTAAAATAATCTAATTGTTTCGATTAGGTAAACGCATTTGGTTTACCTAGATTTAATGATTTTCCTATTGATTTTCCTAGTGATCTAAGTAACAAGTGTTAAAGTAGAATTTGTTTATAATATTATTCTTTCATTGATTTAAATACATTTTTTTAAAATTTTATATTCACTGCAATAGTTATGAGCTGTGATGTCGAAATTTTGTCCATATATATTATAATTAGTCAGAGAAAAGACTTTAAAGTTATATCAAAAGTCACTTCCACTTCGGTATAACCCTATGGTATTACTACTACCTTATATATGATCAAATATAATGCTTTATTAAACAGATAAACATTGAAATGATAAATGGCGATAATATTTACTAATTTGCATGATTTATACATCAAATTATAAAAAAAAGGTATTTAAAAACTTTTCCTGTTTTGCAAAATAAAAATAAGTATAGATCGTTAAATTGTTAAGTATGGACATAGTGAGATGCTGTAAATGATTATTTTAGTATTTTATTGTGTCACAATAATTAAAGTTGGGAGAAGAGGGTTTATTTTCCTTTTTGAAGTGTTAATGTACCCGGGAGAAAATTCAAACGTTACTAACGTTACTGTTTCGGAAATTATGTTCTTGTTTTTTATTTAATTTTACTCTGTTGAGTTACATTCAAACGTTCAGTTAAAATAATCTATTTATATGGAAGTTTCGAACGTGTATTTTAACATGTTAATTCTATTTCGACAACCAAAAAAATAATTTTGACATATGTTTTGTTTGTCAGTTTTCAATATATTAATGGTTACAATATTACAAATCCTCTATTCAATAGCAGAATATACTGTGCACGTCATTGCACGGATGCAGGCCACATTTAAAACATCCATCCATAATATTACAAATATATTATATACATTGAAAATGCGTATATACAATTTTGTTATTATTTCAGTTGTATAGTTTATGTAGAATATAATCGGCGTCCAAGTTATAATTTTTTTTTAAATTTGTCTACAGGAAGATCTCTGCACACGAATTTGAGCGCGGGGGGCTTTTGAAGCCGCTAGTTACAACTGTAGATGGTACACCCACCTTCCTTGGAGACCAACCGCACGCGACCCCATCACGACCCCAAAGACGTTCACGACACGAGCTGCGGCAATTGGACGAAAAGGAACTGATATTTGAACTCGTAAGAAACAAAATTTTACCTTTATAGAATTTTAAAAGTACATATATGAGTCGCAAAGGTAGAAGAAAGCAGTATGTATTTTAGTTATATAAGAGAATAAATCTAGAGCAAATACCAGTAAATCCTCACAATTTAATTTGTTTGAATGGCTGCCTGCTTCAGGTAGAAATCACAGCACGAGATTAAGTGCGGCTCCTTTTGTTGTGATACATCTACCTTAAATAACAATAAGTGTTTTATCTCTACGTTTAGTTTAGTTATTGTCTGTGTAATGAACTTGTATGTATTATATGCTTATGTTGGTAACAGAAGTATAATAATAAATAAGGATAAAAAAAAAATATAAATTTTATTAAAATGAACATTCCTAGTAAATGAATAACTTTAAATGGAAAGGAAAGATAAAGTGTTTTAACAACATTAAGAGATGGATGAGATAAGGTTGTCAACTGTTCGCTGTTTGTATTTGTTGTAAAAGCTTTCCTTCAATTAGCTTTAAAAATGATTATAGTTCCTCGGGTTTTTAATCACCAACTGTCATTATAATTTATTTCTTTAATCAATACAAGATGGATGTTTTAAATAAACATACTATCAGATAGAAACGATTCTGTTCTTACTCGATTTAAGAGAATCTCAATTCAAATTTTACTTACATAATAATCGTGTAAAAATGTTAATTTAAGTTTCCTTGGTGTATTTTACTTGTACAAAATTCCTAATCATAGTTGGTAAAGGAAAATCCTGTTAATAAATACTTTGTACCGTTGTACTGTAGACATATAAAATCATTTTGAATATCTTTAAAATTTTATTATTATATTATAATATATGCTATTATCGGCTTAGGCATTTTATTCAGGTAATTTTAAAGTACTGTTTTAAATAATCAAGTATTTTGTGTTTATTAAAACAGATATATTTCTTATAATATTTTAACTATACTTTATGTGTATAGTTAATTATAACAGTTCAGTATTCTCAATATAAAATAATAGGGTGTTTTATTTTGCAACCAAATGAAATTTTTATTGTGTACTGTAGAGTCTAGAGATACTTAGAGTTTGAATGTTGTATTAGACGAAGGCGAAAGGGCAACTGAAGGTTGGCACAGCTGTTCGTTGGAAGAGGTATTTCATAGCTATTATTTCAACAAATTAACTAACAAAATGTTTGTTAATTTCTATGAACTTGGTTCACACGAAAACATAATTTTGCAACTCCAATAGACAGTCAAATGAAGTGTCGGTATTATGCTAATTCTTTGCTTGCAATCATTCAAATAATAATATAATTATGCCAAACAAAGATATCGTCAGATAAAGATGTCTCGAACAGCTAGAGATGTCACTATACTCATCTGACATTGCAGAACACGTGTTTAGATAACAGTCGTTAAACGGTCGGGATGCGAAACGGTTGTGTTTACATGTGTAGCAATTTAGGCCGAAACCCTGGGGTCATCAATATAATGTCGTTGCAGCTTGATAATTATACTCCGCCCACACCCACACGGTCGGCTATAAACGTTTCAATGCTATGTATTTTCTGTGTTTGTCGATGCAATTCATTTATTATATGAGGAGTGATATATACATATATACATATATCTGCTTTATATTATCGACATTGATATAAAATTTTAAACCGTATATAAATGAAATTTCCTTGTGGAAATATTTTTAATCGTAAGTGATTTCTTAAATACATTAGAAATACATTATATGATATACTCATTGAACATGTCTAATTGAAAAATAAAAATAATACTTGACCCAATTTAATTTAGTTACGTGTACAGTCATTTAAGCGGGTTTTTTCTGGACCTTGTTTATATACGACTTTGAAGATTTTTTTTTTATGATAATCGTATCAGATAACAGGTTTAAGTCAGGTTTTACTAAGTTTTTCGTTTCGTTTTTATTTCACGTACTAACAATACAATGTAAAATAATTGTAGTTACAATGTAAAATACTTCAATTGCATAATCAATAGATAATTGGTTGCAAATTAAGAAGCCAAGTCATTGACTTAAGGATAAGATTACAAATTTCTCTATTTCTTTGTAAAAACTACATAAAATGAAACGTAAAACTGATGTTTCTACTATGGGAATTAGAGACATTGATAGTAACTTGTGGCACATGTTATTAGGTACAATTATTATACTTGACCCATTGACCTCCTTCACCCTACTACTGTGTTAAATTTTACAGTAAGAAGATTCTTACTGTAAAACTTTGAATACATATGTATTAACCTTTTGTAAAAATATAACTGTTTATTATTGTATAACTCTTAAATAATCTACCGTAGATTTAAAAAAAAATAATTTCTCAGTGTACTACGACTGACGCCTTAAGAAAGTAGCCATATGGCTCTGAGTTTTACGTTTTATCAAAAAGAAAGACTGCTGGAAAAAAACAACTTAAAATAAATTTTACTCTCATAATGTCAACTATTCTACTGAGACGGTAATATTTTTTGATTATCATAAAACATACATTACGTCTCAACATCGAAAATCTCGTTTTCATCTACTACGTAACAAATTTATAGCTATTTTTTTTTTTAAAAAACAACAATGTTTATGACTCCCAGTTTGTCACGAGTCTGGCAAGTCTATACAAAAGTTGATTATTCAGAAGATGTTCTGCTTACATCAACGAGGACGTTAAAGTCTCTCGCGACGTAAATGATTCATAAAGTTAACCCGAATACTATGTCACGTGAGTCGTCCGAGTTTTCAGCTAATCCGTGTTACATGCTCTAACTTCCAACTCGCTAAATTACATTAGCACGTACTCAATACGGTAATCGGGTCTTGGGCTCGTATGGGTAGCATTTTAACGACATAACTGCATTTTTTAAGGAAAGTAAAGTTGATTTCCATGTTTTTTGTTGTTGATTTATTTTAAATAACTTTTTGTTTTAAATGTAATATCAGCACGATGTTATAACTATATGAGAGGTCCGTGTTACGCATGAATTTTAATTTATTAAAATAAAGGGATTGGAAGTGTTATAAAAATGGTACTTAGGTTTTTTAGCCTTTAATGAGAATGAACTCTGGAAGGTTCACTTGTTTATAGAACTTATATATCCAGTACACTATGTAATTGTTTTATGAAATTTTGTATTATATGTCTTTAATTAGTGTTGCAATCAGTTGCTAAGAAAAATATATCCACCATAACCTTTTTCCGCATAATTATCATATAAGTGATATGATTTTGGAACGAAATGAAAAATGGAAATCAAATAAAAGTTTTAAAAAGAAAAGATACAAGAAAATATCCATCAAATTCTATGTAAGTAGTATGTCGTAGATGTTGAATGTGTTCTCTCAATTCTGGGCTAAAAATATTTAAAACAAAGACAACATGAACTTTTTATATTAATTAATTATTTTTTTGGTGGGATATACATATATCGAAGGACTTTCTCCATTTTCAAGGTCATTTTTACATTTGAGCTTCGTAAATAAATTTTAGATTAAAAATAAATAGGCTGGCTATTTCTTTAAGGTTAAAGGTAGTATTATTTAAATCTGATATTTAATATGTTTACATATTTTGGCATCTTAAGTACCTGATAGATATATTTTAAGATGTATGACGCATACATTCGAAACTTTTACATGATTTTTTATATAGAACTTTGACAAACGAATCTTTGTCAGTGAGACCAGATTTATTCGAAAGTAGAATCAAAATAATCCCAAATAAAAATATATAAAGCCGAAATATTAACATCTCTATATGACGTATTAATAAAGCCTAAATTTGCTATAACTTTGACCCATAGGATGTCAATTATTAATCATCTCTTATATAAATCAGGACAGAGATAAATTGCCTGACGGATTAAACAAATGTCCCACATTTTGTTGGTAACCTTAGTTACGATATTTTCTTTTAACCTACTTCAAAATATGACACACTCCGAGTGAATGATATATGTAATTATTTTCTTATATATGTCTGCACATCTTTTCTTTGTTCACAGATTTTGATTATAATTATGGCATTTGATTTTAGAATTAGTTTTATATATTATAAGATCAGTCTAATGAATTGGTCATGAGAGTGGAGAATCTTTAAAACAACCACGATATATTTACAACAAAGTTCCTTGTATTTTTTTTTTAGTCTTAACAGATTACACATCCTTTAAGTACTTAATTCATGAAAAGTCATTCAGCTCAATGTAGTGCTAAAATTTCTTGTTATAAAAGCAATATAGAGAAACTATATGAAAATTGCCTATCATATCAATTTGAGACTGTTCGAAATAGGCATAAAAGTTTTGCTCGCATTCTTCTTTCATTCCTTCTGTATTGCAATTGTAAAATAAGTTGTAAACAAAAAATATTTCTAAGACTCAGGTTGTTTTAACATTTAATTAAACATTGTTTGAGTATATTTTGTCTCAAACGTTCGTGTCTAGCTGTCTGGTCTGTATGTGGGCCTGTATACGATGGTAATAGAGACAGAAAGACTTCGCTATTTCACTATTCTACGCTTAAGTATAATTAAGAATAAATCCCTGTACAATTTCAGTCTCGTTTTTCTTCGTTTGATCAACTCAACTAAACCATAATGAGTTGTAAGACTTTCGCGAGTATATACTAAATAAACTAAACCAACTGGTCTCTGTATTCGTGATCTGCTTTAAATTTGTCAAATAATTATCTAGGCTAAAATTTTGATTTCGTAGATGATTATAGCAATGAATAATTACGATGATTGTCTCAATCCCTTGGAGTAATTGAATGTATTGAGAGATTACTAATTGCTTACAACCACCCTTACAGAGCACTCGGGCTCAAACCCACTCTTACAGAGCATTTAGTTACTTTTTCATAAATTGCTACTGGTATTTCGAAGTTAAAAAAATCTTAAAATAATTTTAAATTCGCATGTTTTTCATATAATGTACTATAATTGTCACGTGTACCTCATTAATTTCATCGAAATTTTCATTTTAAATTACCGGACCTTTTGACGTCACGTCACGTAACGTAAGTAACACCTCAAAAGGCCTTTAGACAATACAAGATCTTGAGAGCATGAAAACGATAAAAGTTTGATGATTCTACATACTTAAATACACTTTTACAAATAATAAATTTTGTCTTGAAAAATCAGCCGCTCACTTTTAGATTTTCCAACCAATTAAAAATGCTGCGCTGAAAAATCAAACATTTTAAAGTTTTTGTAGAATAATAATATGGTGATTGCATTTTTTGGAGATAGAATTTTACGAACCAAAACACTTGTGCCATTTAAATGTGTTGTCGAATTTGTATCTAGTGTAGGATAATGTAGTTGTTTGCATACAATATTAATGAATTGTAAACCCCCGTCAGTTTGTACAAACGGAAATTAGTTCGGAAATGAGTTGAGAAACTCTGTAGCGTCGAAATGGAAATGAGACTCGGCGTTTTATTCAATACCATAACGAATAATTTTTTTTACTAAAAATATGTTATAATAAAAGTTTTTTACATTTCCAAAGAAGTTTAAATATTTGAGTATAAAATTAAAAAAAGAAAATGTTATCGTTAATCAAAAGAAACATTAATTTGTTATTTTCGTATTTCGTGAAATTTTCGCAATTTTTCGAAAAATCTTTACTTTAATTCGAATCTGTACTTTATATCAAATTCTGTGAATTTCTGTTGGTAATTTAAATTTTAAATACATAGCAATAAATGCCTTCATCTTTCTTATATATGACATACACACATAATTTATTGTTATATTTGGTTTGTTGTTAATATTAAAATCTAATAATTGTTGATACAAAACATCTCATAGCACAGTTATTAGGAACTATTGATGGACTCTCAAAATTTAGATATAAAATAGAAGGATAGAAGAATTAAAATAATATAATGAATTATAGATAATTAATAATTGTACATATAGATTTTCGCTTATTAAAAAAAAAGACGAGTTGGAATATAATTAAACGTAAAAAAATTTATGTCATATAGATAAATGTTATTTAAGCAATTATCGTTATTGATAACTTATCTTTATAGTATTAAATAAAAAGCTGTTGTGAAATTTATTTTATTTATCGTATTATAAACTAGGATATATTTTTTTGCAAATTATTGTTATAGGTGAAGGATATATGCAACGAGTTGGAAGTTCGGGTCCTTTGCCACAAGATTCTTCAAAACGTGTCAATATTATTGGATGCGGACAGGGGCTCCTTGTTTCTGGTGCAGGGAGAGAGAGCGTCTTCACCACATCCACAGAATGGAAGGTTTGTACGCTGTTTAATTATACATGTGTCTAAAAATCTATTGTCTATACAATCGTATTTAATTGACGATCTTAGAATACAAAGTATCAATATTTATTAAATAATATTTTTAATGTTATTCTTCATATTACACAAAAAAAAATCGACTAATGTTAAAACAAACTCTGTTTTTTTAAGTCATCAGAGTTACATCTTTTTTTTTTCTTTAAAGAAATAACCATTCTTATAATTTTTATTTGAACTCTAAAATTTTAGTACAGTTCTTTAAATTCTTTTGTACACAAAAGTGTTAAATAATATTTTTTTGGTAAACCTCGCATAAATTGTAATTATAGTTCGCGTCAATAAAAAAGCCAGCAATAAATTGAAATTGAAATGAGAATTTGCACTTGCCTGCAATACTAGGGTTGTAATCTAAATTTATTGCCCCGTGTGGGTAACCTTTATATTACTTTTTTAACATTGGCATCATTAGCTGGTAATATAATGTATTGCGTCTTATTTATTGGACCGTTTTCTTTCTTTAAAATATGCAGTTTGTGTGTAAAACATAATTATGAAATATGTTAAGCCTTTGAGTTTTCACACTGAAAACGATTTCTGCATCTGTATAATACTTATTGATATAAAATGTTTATACGTCGTATAACTCTATAGTGTCATTAAATTAAACTATTTCTTATGTGATGCTGAAAGCTCAAAATATATAATATATTTTTAAATTTATAGTAACTGTTCGTTTCAATACGAAGTTTACAATCACTCTTCACACTTGAAATGCATTAGAAGTGATTGCATTTGCTCCAAGTCGCCTCATTGTCGGTTCGCTTTGAGATTTCCTCGTCTGTTCCTACACATTATAGTTTTAATTTTGAACTCAAATAAAATCAAGACAGTGGTTAAAGTATTATTCGTGTTATAATATTGCTTCTAGGTTGTGATTGTAAACATTTTTTATTTTAAATATGCATTCACACAAAATTTAAAGTAAAATTTTATGGAAAGTTTCATGCATTTAAATAGGATTTGCAATTAGAAGTTTTGTTTTTCACTTTACAAATTATGCAAAATTGCTAATATATACCAAATTTAGCAGAATATAATACATCACATAGATATATATATGTCACATATTGATGTATTGATGTGGTCAGTGAATGAAGAGGCTAAAACTGTTTTCATTCGCTTAATAGAAAATGTTGTAATTTCCTTTTTTTGATAAACCTCGTAAACTAGGCTATATAAATATATAACAAAGATAATATTAACCATCCATTTTTGGCACGATATTTTGAATGTCAACTGAACTTATATACCTATATTTGTTGAGAAAAAAATTTAATTTTAGATTGATAATAAGGGTAAAAGTAAATACTTTTAGATTATGTTCCATTTTTTTTTTTTTCTAGTTTAATGATTTCCAAATATTCAAAGTTGCCTAAATAACAACGCTAGCGTGAATTCCTATCTTATTAAAATAAACTGTTCTCGAAATAAGATAAAGTTGCGTCATATCATGTTGAGGAAAAAACACAAATTTTAGTGGCGAACCGAGAAACGTTTTACTTGAACCTTTTTCGTTATTAGACCGTGACAAAAGAGAAAAATCGGAAGTCCAGTACTCTCGTAAATGCCTTACATCCTGCCCTACATTTTATAACTTAACTGCTTGTCTGTGCTGGCCCATTTACTTTCATGGCTGATCTGTGTTACCAGAAAAATACATGGAAATACACCGGATGATAATGGAATCTTTCATTTCCTAAAAACATAAGTTATAATCATTGAATTGCAATGATTATAGACGAATTAGTAAAAATTCCATAAAAATTGCTTTAGCTAAGAGAGAAAGTAATAATAAGATTTAGAATTTTCCTTAACAAAAGACATTTTTCTATTAATATTTTTATTACATAAAAGATTTTTTCAATGCACCGACGTCTTTCAACACGTCATTATCTTAAAAAATTACATCTCATTATTTTTGTTTCATCCCATCTAGATTAAACAAAAATCAGATTTATATTAAAATCTCTATACATATTTTTTTGCAATACTCTATATCGCCGTTCCTAATGTAAAAATGTATATATATTGCGTAATTCTATTACTGTGGTAAACGCGACTGGCAACAAATCAACTATATATTTAATAACGAAGGTATAAAGTAGAGTTGTGTTTTTATTTAAAAACAAAGTAAACTCTCTGTTTCGGATGTAGTAAAGGTCTTAAAGTAAATTATTTTTCTATTTGAACAAATTTATATTTGTTTTATCAATTGTTGTAATACAAATCGCTTTACTAATCCTCAATTTTTTTTCTTCTGTTCTAAGGATTAATTTATATCAAGTTCTTGCCAAAACGAATGGCTACTTTCAAGGCTTGTTGCTACGCTCCTATTTCTCATCTCTCCTCATTTGATTTAATGCGATGTCTACCCACAAGGCTTCACTAATGAAGTTTGATAGGTTTTCGGTTTTACTTTTCCTTAAGGATAATCGATCAGGCTGTTCATTTGATGTTGGAAGATACCCGTGAAAATCAAGACCAGTCAAATGACAACATTAAAAATATTAATTTATAAAATTGGAAAATTAAATTCAATCAGCACTTTGCTCTAATTTCATATCTAAATAACGATATGTTAAAATTGAAATGTATCAACTACATATGATAGATGCAGCTATTTCTTTATTGCGTTACAATTAATTATATTCCATTAAGATGATATGTATTTCGGACATTAACATAAAATCATTTTAATAAGTGTCCAGTTGTTTTCTTTTTTTAATTAATATAACATGTATAATATATATAGAGGTCATTTAATAGAAGTCGCATTTCAAATGCGCATCACGAAATTAGGAATTTGACACAAAGATTTATAAAATCACATTTTTTTAGGTAACTTGTACAATTATTGTAATAATATTTACTATATACGTTATTCGCTTTGTAATGTTTAAAAAATATTCTGTCTCCATATGGAAATATTTTAAAAGTTACCGTATAACATGAAAAACAGAATGAATTTTGGTTGTATTAAGTATAATATCATTATATTATACCCGTTAAACTTCCAGAGTTAGAGGTTTAAATATGGTGATATCCATATTCACAACAATATCAATATACCGTACCCATTGCCATATCTTTAAGAGAACAGTAAACAAAAACCGACGTATCTCTGTCAGCATGTGGGTATATTGTACGTAATTTGTAACCATTAAAATATGCTTATATTCTCGTGAAATATCATGAAAATAGACAATATAGGTCGTACTCCACCTTTTAAAGGAATAGTAGATAGCTTTTTAAACGATCTTAACGAGATAGATAACCAACCGATCAGTAACGTCAAAAAGCTTAAACCTACGATAATTACCAAATTTCACATTTGACTTCTCTTTTCCTCGTCTATGATTCTAATATAATCCTTATGTAAAAGTTAGATGCAAGCGTCATAAAGATGTAGAAGTTGTGGCTCGGGATCGTGCTATCGGTTTATTTGCAGCTTTATCCAGGGGGCACCATAGTTTTAGGAAAAATGTAAAAAGGCCATCGTATCTCTAAAAACACCTAAGAGTTTCCAAGAGACCTATCCTGGGGAAATCCTATGATGACGTCGTTACATCACTCCCAAAAGACAAATATGGCCCAGATCTAGAGTCAAGACTTAAATTCCATAAACAGTTTATGATAGGAGCACAAAGTAACAGAGTAGGGTTGGAATCAAGTAAGAAAGGCCAAATACGGATATATTAATTTCTTTTATTTGGCAAGACGGGAATGCTAAATATGAGATCCATGCAACGAGTTCAAAAATGAAGAACAAGTGATTAGACAGAAGATTTTTGCACCCCATTAGCACTAAAATGGCCCACATTAATTCACGATTGGTCGCCAGCACTGCTAAAATTGTATTTCAATGCGTTCCAAATTACTCTCCTGGATTAGAGTAATTTAGTGAGGTGGGATAAAAGTAACGAAAAAAATATTGCTACATCTGCAGGGAGACAGTTGGAACTGCTAAGCATTTCGTGGTTGAATGTAAGATAATCCTGGAGAGCGGTCAATACTCGCGTAGCCCAAAAAGAAATAACCACAAAGGAGCGATCAATAGGATTTGTGAGAAAAGGCGCTAGGGCTATAAAATCAAACGTCAACCCTTAAACCTACACCTGGGTTGCAAGTCCTAGACACTGTTAAAGCTCCTCTCCCTGCAACGCGAAGGACTTTGTACCCGCACGATGAATCCATGAAATGCTTATAAGTTGTAAGCAGTTAAAAATTTATCTAGGATTATTACACATTTCATTTTATTGTTGCGTACATAAAATATACGTAGTAAAAAAACTTAGCTTCTACCAACTCATTAAATTGATATTTCGATTTTTTAATGTTACTTAATAAAGAACTTTTACTTACTTTCCTCTCTAAGTGATATACTTTTGATTCAAAATAACAAATTATGGTGTATTATGATATTGTATGTTTATCTGCAAATATTATACTATATCGAGATACTTAAGTAAGTTTTCTGTTCGCGATTTCGTCTGCGTCAGTTTCAAAATTAGAAATGTAAGTATAGGTCGAACCCTATTCCTCCTTATAGGCAGTGAGTACATAAGCTGATTATGGATTTTTTGAGTTGAACTTTTTTCTTCAAATTAAACGGGATTAAAAGGATCCTATGTCTGTCTCCTGGTTATATGCTACCTCCCGACCAATTTTCAGCCAATTCCGTTCAGCCGATCTTTAGTTATAAGTAGCGTAACTAACACGACTTTCATTTATATATATATATATATATATATATTATGGAGTCATTATCAGAATTTCATCATCCAAATTCGTTTTGCGACGCTGTGTAAAGAAGCAAATAAAATTACAAAGAAAGAACAAGATTTTTTGGGAAAAAAAATTTAGTAATTAAAAAAAAAATTTTAATAAAATTGTACAATGTTTTCGATTCTAATGTGAATTATTGTTCTAAACGATGTAAAGCCGAAAGAGAAATAAAGTTCACCTTTATCTCCGTTTTACGATTACTCGCATTCACTTGTCAGTTTCCACTTAATAAAATATAGTATAAATATATAATTTTATTACTTTAATGTTGTTTTTACTAAAATAATATGCAAAACCTAATTAGAGCAACACGACTGTTACGACCCGCTAGTCTATTTTCGGATATTAATAGTATATATAAAGCGAAATTTCTCATTCTGTTTTAAATGGATTCTGAACTCATAACTGTACATTAGTGAGAATTAAAATCATATATAATGTTTGTCATTAACCAGTAATAACTCGATGGGAGTAACGTAAGTAATTTTTAATAGTAGTCCCTAGTTCACGTTTAAACCCGTCTGCTGCTTGTTATTCTGTGTGTTATAAAAAAATATATATTTTGCTGTCTATGCATCATGCAACATAAAGAAATCGGTTAATTACGCGTTGAGAGGCAATTTGCATGATGCTATTTGAAGTGTGTTATTCCTGCTATTTGACTTTTCTATGCCTAGTGAGTCAAATGTATGTATATTTTCTTAATAATATTATGAATATAACTTTTTATTTTTCATTGCTTATTACGACTTGAGTTGTTAATTGAAATAATTTTAATGATACTATTGAAACGAATGATGCAGTTGCAATCACTTATAAATTATTGGCTCAGTAAATTATATAAAATAATTTATATCATGAATTCAAAACTGAAGGAATTGAATAAACAATCATATGTATATTGGTCAATTTGAATCAGCTGCTTACCGTGTGAGTTGCATATTGTAGTTAAGTAAAAATATACCATCATATAGTTTAGTGCGCGTACTTATGTATGTTGTGCATAAAAGTTATAAGAGAAGCTGTCGTTGTTTGTAAGATGAGAAATAAAGAAATAATATTCCGACTTTATAAACTTTTACACAAGTCGATTGTCGAAGCTACTGGTACTGTAAATCAAAATATTGCAGTTAGCAATCTGTTTGTAATATAATAACGGATGGATATTTTGTTGAAATTCATAATATTTTTGTCACCTAAATAACTCTTATACTGTATAATAAGTTCGTATGCTATTAATATAAATGCTATTAATATAAAATTTGAACTCAAATAATAAGCTTTAAGAAAAGTATAGTGAGTAAAATTAGTTAATTGCTAATGAAACTAAAAGAAAAGATTATGAATAATAATGATATTTATAATGCTGACCATAAAAATGGAAAAAATATTCCAAACTTACCCATTAAATAGCAATTTATTGACCTACAGTCCAATATAAGATGATCATCGAGATATTCACTAAACAATTTCTCAAAATACAAGTCGTCTTACAATTTAATGCCATATTAGTCTTCCACTGATATTCTTAATAGAAACTAAATAAGAAAGGAGCTTTATATTCCTTATAATTGCGTATTAAGATATATAATTAAAAGCAATCTTATTGACAAGCAAAGCGTTTAATGATATTCAGTATATCTATATCCAAAAAATTTCCGCATTATATACAAACCACAAAAAATGTTATAAAAGTAATTGGTGATATTTTATCATAAAGATTTCTTTTCAACGAAATTCGAAAGAGCTACGGAATTGATTAGAATCTTTCCATTCGTTTTTCTGAGTGAAGGTCATGGTCATACTAAAGAAGGGAGTCTGAGAGAATAACAGCCAAATAGACAAATTGTGGGTTGAATTTGATAGAGAGGACATTTCTCACAGACGGACATTCTTTCGAATCATTACTGAAATGGCATTCGCTTCAGATATATTCATAGATATTTTTCATTGTGATATAATATACTAACATATTCCAAATATAAATATTATACATATATTATAATTGTATTTATTTTAATATAAGAGATGTATAATTACAATTTGTTTACGTAAGATGCATTAGAGGATAGATGTTTCACTGAATTATTTTTTTGTAATTTTTCAATGAAAGATTAACGCATACAACATTTGCATACTGATTCAAGCGAAGCAGTGGGAAAATGTAATTCATATTTTGATAGTGCCTTTTTCAGGTTTATCAGGGCGTAGAAAAAATATTTTAAATTTATATTAGCAGTTTTGATATCTTTTTAGAGCACAACTTCAAGTAATGGTAAAAATTTGCTGAGTAATTAAGCCAAGAGGTAGAGTCTTAGTCGTTTATATTTGTATAAATATATATATAAAGACTCTTAGTAGTTTATGTTTGTATTATAATAAAATCCACAACGATAAATATCAACGATTTAAAATTGAACTAAACTACACTAAAGTTAGCTTGTAAAATTTTTATTCATGGCCAGATTTTCTTCAAAATTTAAGTCTATTTAAGCGAATCCAATAAATTGATGTTATTATCGTCGTGATAATGCCAAGCGTATCCCTAACTCCGGTGATCTTGTGGTATAAAAAAGTAACAGGATTATGTCGTTTAAGTTCTTTGAACATCGGTTCTGAATGTAAAACGATCGAGATTTTTGCTAAAATCTCCTTTAAATTATAACACTTAGTTGCTTAATATTTCTTTCAAGGCTGAACATCCCAATGCAGTGATTCGAAATTCAGTTTATGTTCAATTTTGGTTACGTATATTATTGTAATTTATTTGTAACAGTAGATAAACTCGATATTAAAGCTATATATCTCAGACCACACATTAAGTGTCCCTGGCTCCTCGTTGGTCAGTTGCTGCGACTGGCCTCCCGAAAACAGATTAATGTATTCTGCTTCAGGTTTAATCGTTGTACAAACTTAATTTATTGTATAGACTACGCCTTATACACGTGCAACGTAGAATTTTGACGACGGCCTAATTGTTCGTATACTTTTTGAAATTTTATTTAAAATATAATAAATTTTTGATGTAATTGATAATTGAAATAGCATATATGTAAATCAATTAAAATAATACTTTGTATTTCAAGGTATTCAAACTTTGTCTGAAACGAAATTACTCTTTATTCACAAATAGTGTAAAGTTTTAGTCTTTTCTTTTACTCCTGTTAGCACAAAAGGTAAAGAAACCGTTATTTTCAAAACTATCCAAATAACAGTTCTCAGTTATATCCTTCTGCTTAATACAATTTAAATTCATAAGATTTTTCCACAATGGAGGATCTCTGTTAAGCGTAGTTTCAGCTAGCATAAAATTAAGAGTAAATATTAAAAATTTTAAATTACCATTCAGTCCGACCTCAAGCTATAACGCTTTTATTCCGGTAAACTAAGATTATATATTTTTTTTTAAATATTTTAATAAATATCGTTTGAATTGTCTTGGCTTTGTCTTTAAATTAAATGAAAACCGTTTTTGGTATAAGCAAGATAAATAAATCGTTAAAAATATGAATAACAGGTTAAAAATTTAATATAGAAATGGTATTGCACAATATTTTCTGTTCACATAATCAGCTTCCTTTTATTCGGTCTAATAAAATTACAATAATACAGTTGTTAATATACGCTCGCTGTTATTTAAAACATACATAAAATAACTTGCATAGTTGTGGAAATCGTAAACAAAGAATTAATTTTTATATGAATTAGAACTCTAGGTATATTTCTTAGTCTGTTATTAGTTGTTGGACACATAAAGTTTATATAGTTCTATACCAAGGAAAGCGATGAAACAAGTAATTTTTCAGTGTTTTCATTCTATTGAATAGAAATTTTGGGGATTTATTGCAAAGGTAATGTATACTCTTACGAATAACTTAGGGGGGCCAAAAGAGATCGATTAACAATACATATGAATTAACACACGCATGTAAGTTGTTAACAAAATTTACAACACAATCAAGAAATCAAATAATAATTGTTATGTAAAGAAACTTTCAATATGTCTGTATATTTAACTTAATTGATCAAATAGAGAATATTTTAATATAATATCTAATATATATCCATTTATTATATACTTTAACGCATATTTTGGGAATTTATATTTTAAAACAAATAATCTTCGCGTTTTAACCAAGCACATATTTTGATTAAAAAAATATATTTTAGTATGTCATAATGTTAGAGACTAAAATCGCTTATAGGAATTTCGCACAAGTTTTCGAGGAAGTTAGTAGCCGGCTCTCGAGGGATTTTATTGGGTTTGAGTAAACTCTAAGACGAATGTACCGAGACGTACACGAAGAAGTACATGTTATTAGATACACCTGACGAGTATCCATTAAATTAAATTGAACCTCTTTACATTTTTTCATTTCAGATTCGATTGAATGTATTTCTTTCGTAGTATAGATTTTAGAAACTTTTGTGCATTTATTTTTTATTCGGATTGAGTATTGATTGACTATTAACTTCATCTGTTATTAATACTTAAAATTTGGTCTAAATAGGCAATAAAACTCAAAGATTAAGTTTTTATAACTTTCTCGTATTTACAATGAATATTTTCTTAAAAAGCAAATATTATAGAACCAATAAAAAATGTGTTAGTAGGATTTTTATTTCAATAAAGACGTCATAATTAAGTTTTAAATATGGAACACATTATTAATCCACGATAGAAAATTAGTTTCAATATAACAGCATGTTACAGAATAAAATAACGACCATAATCAAAACTAATAAGTTATCTTTTCCAATACCCACGACCCAGACAGAGTCAAACTCTGAATTAATTCTGAAAATGAAATTAACAATCACGATATTGCACCGAATACTGCCTTATGTTTAAGTAATTGTTAGTTGTTTTTACATAATGCTGAAATAGTTAATATACTTGGCGGTGATGTAGCTCATGAAAACAAAAGCCGTACATTTAATATCCTTCTTATCGCCGGTGAAAAGACATCTTTTACTCTACATATAAATACTCCATAAAAATGATAATATATATTTGTATATATACTTTGTTTATTGTTTACTATTTATTGACCATTTTATAATACTTTCACTTCTTAATAATTTTGCTCACCTATTGAGAAAATGGCGCCTTAACCACCAAATTCCAATCGGCCGTGGAATTTTCCAATTGATGGCCACAAAAAGGATACGTTTAATATAACCCAAAATCCAAAACATACGGTCGAACGATTCTCATAAAGCGGTAAACTATGTGTAAAATCCTCTTATACTTTACGATAAGTTGTTAAGTTTCTGAAGTAAGATCAGAGGAAGTATAATTCAGAATTTTTATTATAGTAAAAATAATTTGTGCCGTCATATAAAAAATATAAACCGGTATCATTACGCATTTTGCTAATTTTCGATTAGTCTATTAGCTGAAACATATTTAACTACTTTTCAGGATTAAATAAAAGTGATATTACGAAGTCATTGAATACAGATATGTTATATAAGGCTATCAATATTTATTTCGAAATCTTTTTGTTGTTAAGATGTCTGGTGTCGAAGCTGTTCGATGTGTGTTCGAAGTCCACTCCGGAGCAAATGGAACAGCTGGAGGAGATCAGGATACCCTGGGGCAGCGGCATCGTTGGCTACGTGGCGGAGAGTGGGGAGCCTGTCAACATACCTGATGCTTACAAGGTTTGCATTCATAAACAGCACATATATTATCATTTATCATACCCTAGTATTATTTGTACTCTTTCATATTGCTTGCTGAGAATTTTATAATACAATTTTTATTTATATCTAGAATAGGAAAGGCCATAAAGGCGAGACCTTAAAGACAATATGACCCTGCAGTTACACAAAAACAAACGTCTAATGTTAAGACACTTAGTTTTGAGTACAAAAAAAGTTAGACATAAACTTTTTTGCATGATATGCTTCTTTTGACTATGTAAGGTTTCGTGAAAAAAATAGCAAAAAGTCGTGCATTTCACAAATATTTGTTTTTAAATTCTTTATATAGTTCTCTATGACCAAAAGATAAAATAAACTAAAGCTCATATTCTTTCTTGTAATATATTTTTATGTTGTTGTTTGAAGTAGACATTGCCAGCCTTGAAAAATTGTCTTAAATATTAAATTATAAAAGAACAAATGGTATAATAAATTCTAACTCGGTCGTAAGTCAAGCAAGATGAATGGTGCTAAATTTAATGCGAGGCTTAAGGCTAAGGAGAAATTGTCTTTCACATTTCGAGAGGCATTCACTAAAGTGAAAATGATCGACGTTCCTATTCAAAAGATATCAGGCCATGAACGATGCTTTCTGTTTGTATCTTCCGAGAAAATCTATAGCTTAATTGTAAACAATTATTTATGATGTATGAATAATTGTTTATAAATACATTTATTTACTTAAACGTTCACTTTGACCTAAATTTTCTCTGAATAACGTTGATTTATTATTTCTTTGATCTCAGTATGATTTTTTAAAGATGTTTCCTATCGCATTTCAGCGTTCGCCATATTCTTAAAATAGCTTTCTGTATCAAAATGCGCGTTTAGTAAGAATTTCAATGCTATACTATCTGAAGTGGTATTTCTAAACGGCAAGCCTATAAAAATAATGTTCACAGTTCTCGCATTCTATGAGCTCTTAAAATAAATGTAACTTTTAACATGTGGGATAAATATGATAATATTTTCAAGCGAGTAATTTGCAGTGTGTTTGTATTTTCATTTTATGTCTATTAATTTGATTTTATCTGATAATTGAAACAAAATAACTGCCTTCTGGGGAGAGCAATTATTAACATTTCGAACAATGGAGTGTTTTCACACTGTGGCGTAATAATATTAATATTGACTTTTTATTACGCTTCGTAGAAAATTTTTTTGTACACGAGACACGATACACGAGAGGATAACCTTCGGTAACTTAGCGAGCATTTAGTATATCAAAATGTATTTGGACTTGAAATATGTTTTGCAATGAAAATAAAAAATTAAACCGTAGCTCCGTTTTACGACCGACCATTAAAAATTACAGTTTCAGGACTTATACTGCCCTATTTAATAATGTAAATTATTTACGACTTTTGTTTTGATTAAATAATTTGAGCTTTTATTTTGATATCATATGTTATTTTTTTATTATTGTAAAGCGTTTTTTCCATTCAAACCCCCCAATATATGGGAACGCTTTGTCATTACAACATAAAAAAAATTCAAGTCAATTCATGTTTATATAATTATTAATCAGACCCTTTTATACTTTATGACTGTAATTTTCCATTCAAAAGCAATTAGGATCGCAAAGATATTATCACGTCATTTAGTCTCACATTTGTTTCAATGAAAAGTAAGCATCTGCTGGGAACTTGAACTTCTATTAAAAAAAAACTTTTGTAGATTTTGTTTTCATTTTGTCTCAAATTAATGCAACATTGACGATATGATAAGTTTAATATTATCTCTCTAACCTTTCTGTCCTAAAAAAATCATTTTTTTATGTATAAAATAATGGCGCCTTTAAAATATATATCTTTAGAGATATAACATTAATATTTCAGCTTAGCTGTCAACTAGGTCATAATTTCTTTATCGTCTGTCTTTAATATTTGGAGAAGTGAAGTCGTATTTTATACAGCACAGTGTCTTACACATCGTAAAACATCTTTTTTGTTTGTCTCTTTTGGAATCATCTATAACATCAGATTGATCAATGCACGAAAATGGGAGGAGAGCATTTTCTATGCATTTAATATCCTATATAGCTTTGTTAACAAAAGTAATTTGAATTGGACATTCAGTTGTGTTGACCATAATATTTATTAACTGTGGAAAAGTGATTATTTCTTCTTCTATATTTCTCCCTAAAACCATTTCACATCTTTGATTTAAAGGTAGATAGAAGTTAGTAAGTTTTTGACACGGCAAAACAACATCTACGCGAATGGAGTCTTTGTTAAAATGTTGTTATTTTCATTATTAACTCTTTATTTCACTTGCCGTTTATGAACGCTGATATAATGCTAAGTTAAAATCCTAAGAGTCGACTCTATAACTGTACTTTAACGGGAAACTAAGATAAAGGATTGTTAACTTTATATGGATTGAACTATTATATTCGTATTTAACATCGCGATTTTATTACTTTATATTTTTATTTAATGTTTTAACTTCTTTACAGCCACCATAATCTTGGTCAAATGAGAAATTACTATAACTTGAAACGAAAAAAAACCACTTGGCTGTTTCTAATTTTAATGGACCTGATCGTTTTTTAATTCGCTAGTAAGAAGCTAAAGCTGATAAATATTGGTGCTTTTGCCATATTTTAAGTACATCTTATATTACTTATAGAACCCCTTGTAGTATGCCGTAATCCCTTGTGTATTAATTAAGATATTCTAAAAATAAATAACTACTTATCTCAGTTAGAGTACGGTATACAAATGAAATATAAATTGAGAATGTGGAATCGTATATAGGCCTGCAAGTGCTAATGTATATATTTTTTATTCAAATTGTAAATTTTGTATAAAAAACACATTTATAGAAAATTTTCAAATGTTTTTCGAACTCCGTATTGGAATACAAGATTTTTAAAAGGGTTCCCAACCCCAGCTTTATTCCTCGCTTACGATTTTTCAAATACAAATTGAACGAAATAAAACAAAAGGTATTGAACTGCTTCTATACTGTTATTTATTTTTAAACGTTTCATAAAAGGGTGTGTGAGAAAGAACCATTAATTCAGAAACATGGATATTGAGAGGAACTGTGTGAGGGTAGTCAAAAAAAGGTGTTTGAAATCGTTAACAGCTCTCGTTTATGTTACTCGATTTAGTTTTTATTTTAACTGGAATTA
Source organism: Danaus plexippus (assembly GCF_018135715.1). Lineage (NCBI taxonomy): Eukaryota > Metazoa > Arthropoda > Insecta > Lepidoptera > Nymphalidae > Danaus > Danaus plexippus. The sequence continues at coordinate 4,668,675 of NC_083548.1, read as the reverse complement.
ATCATTTTCATGGAAATCATTAATTTTGAAGTCGTGTAAATGTTCAATATTATTATTATTATTTGGAAATTACAAAAATATTTATAGAAGATATTTCGTTTTATTCAAAAAATAAATATTTATAGTTATTATAGAAAATCAAGAATTATGTGATGAAAAATTTCTACAAAATAAAGTTAATCCACTTTGTTGCATATGAAATAGTGGAGGCGAGAGAGTTTCTGTATAAATTATTCGAGACCTTTCTGAATAAATTGTGTGCTATCCATCTTCCCACAATTCATGAATTACGTGATAGAAGCTGTTTCTGAAATGTGTTAAGATAAATAAAGAGATGTAGACAATAGAGCCTCCTATCTTTAATGTTATGGCAGTCCTATGACGAAAGCTCATATTAAAGGTAACAAACAATATCGGTATTAGATATATATTTTTCTTTTATAAAACTAATGTGACGTATAAAGATATATGAGCATTTTAAAATACAACAATATTAATAATTAACAATTCGGCAATTTAATTAAAAAAAAAATGTTTAGTCTTCGCGTTCAAATACATAGGAGAATATTCAAATAGGACAATTAATCTTAGCAGCCATTTATGTCCATAAATATGTTTTTTTTTTTAAATGTGATTATAGCTATTATTAAATCAGATCTCTCACTAAGCCAAAACTATAACTCAAGTGCAAACAAATATATTTTACTTTAAATATTTAACAACGGTTTGTTATTTCCACGAACGTCTTCCCTTAGGATTAATTCATCTTAGTCGAACGGGAGCAATGTACAAAGGTTGGCTGCTCTCCAAAATCGTGGCCATGTACCGATTAAATGTTAATCTAATATAGCTTATATTCACTATAATAACAATTTACCTTCACATTAAGATTAAAGTAAAATTATATCCACTTGTAAAATATAACACCATTGATATAATAAAATAGTTAATGTATTTATTTCCTTAATTTCTTTCAAATAACTGTTACAGACACAATTCTCATATATAAATTAAAATCAAATTTGGCTCGACCAATAAATTGTTTGACGTAACTTTACTGATATCAAATTTGTGATGAAAAAATTCGACGTTCCATTTTTTATTTCTCACTGTTTTATTGAAATATTCCTTATTCAGATGCTCTATTATATACAATATTAAAATTAAATGAAAACGATCTAAAATAAAAATCCTAAAGAGAAATCTTTTAGATGTATTTTTAAACATTTTATCTATCTAGAGAGACAAAAGAAAAACGAGACACTGAAAAAAAAGGGCGCGTTTGGATAGGACAGAAATGTAATACGATTCCAAAGTGTTATAAAAAGTGTACTTAAAATTATTTTTTTCACTTACATTCATATACTTTTAGTATTTATATATATCATACATATATATGTGAATGACTAACTCATAAAGATACCCACCGCTAAAAGATTGCAGACATTTTAAAGCAACAATTCTCATCCTGTAAACGAATGTCAAATGAAAAACTAGATTTAAATTTTCAGATCAAAATAGACTCTTATATTCAGCTAGTACATCCACTTGCCCTGATGAGGTTGAATATTCATTTGCATGTCTATCATTTTATAACACGATTTAAATAAATCTAAAATGGATACAAATAAAATCTCTATCTCGAAACAAAACAAAACCAAACATTTCGCAATAAAAAGCGAGACGAAAGGTCACCGATATTCCATTATTTGAGCTTTCTAAGATCTGACCGCAAAAGAAACTTGGGGTTTCCGATATAACTATGTATGTTTTGTTAAGGGAAAACTTCGAAAATAATCGATGGCAGCTGCCGACGTGTGCCTATCGTTTTGTGGAAGTTTGCCTAAAAGTAACACAAAATAAGAGTATTCGTAATTTGATTGATGCTTACTTTGTAACATTAATATGTAGAAAAGATGAAACAAAAATATATAATTATGTTATTAATGCAATTAAATGTAAATCACTAAAATAAGTTGTGAAATTTTCGGTATGTAACCTCTTCGAATTAATGTTTTTGATTATATACGAAAACAAATAAATCTTTAATTATTACCATGTAGTTTTAAAAATTTATTATTTTAATAATATAAAAAATATTCAGACAAAACTTAAGGAAATTATCAATAGTTGTTACAATTGAACGTGTTATTGATAAGAAAAAATTGGCATCTGCACAAGTAAATGCCGATTTATGGTACGAAGTTCATCAGTTTATCTTCAGATAACTGTTTTTATGTTAAAATTTCTATTACGTGAAGTATCGTAGTTGTAGCAGTTTCGAAGATATATATTTTTTTGTTTGTGTTTATTTTAACTTAAAACATTTTTACTTATTCCTATCGTGTTTTAATTTGGTTCATTATATATATATACAAATTTTTGGCAAAATGTGTTGTTTTTTCTAAACGATACGAATCATACTTCCAAACAAAATAACTTGTTTTTTCTCATAAAACCACGTATTTAATACCTCAAATTAAAATGTCAATCAATGTACAATAGTTTCTCTTTTCTTCGGTTTATGAAGCTAGCGTCAAGTTGTAATTCCGTCTTTGGCTTGAGGCCATGCCTCTCCCACAAATTGTTCACGTCCAAAGCACTATTTCTTCATAATATTGGGTTATAAATTATATGATCATACATTTATGTGCCGGAGTTCATCGGTTTTATTTCACCGCCGAAATGTTATTTGATAAATCATGATTCAACCATAGTTTATGAATTCAAATGCTCATTTGAATTCATTTACCAACTTCCATTCAACAAAAACTACGACTTGTAAAAATTTTAAATAACATTTGAAGTAAAAGTTAATCAGTCCCCCAGCTGGTTTAAAATATTAAAACTAATTAAAGTATAGCAAAACTAACATTTATATTGCTAGCCCGAAAGTTTGTTGTAAATTTGTAGCAAGCGCATCTGAAAGCTGTTTCTCTTAAACACTAAAGTTTTTGCTCCAACAAGTTGGATCAGCAATTAGAGACAGAGGCTATGTAAAGGACGCGTGTGGTTTGCGGTAGACGATGGACTCCGATTACCAGCATGTCCCAGTTTCCTCTCAAGGTGTTCTATTTTCAACGACTTTATAATATAGTAAATCAATTTAGACTAAAGATGTTTATTTATAAAACTATTATTTGTGATATGTGTGATAAATAAAATCGACTATAGCAATCAATAAATATAATTTAATCGTCTTTAACAATTTTTATGACTTGCGTTTATGTTGATTCCGATTTATTTATTCAATATACAATTTAAAACCATAAAAATTCCCTGAATACGTTCATATATCCTTAGATACTTCCTTGAAACTTACATTTAACAGCACATACTCACGACTTTATTTTACAATTCAAACAACTCTTCTTAGAAATGAATTGCATTAAGGTAAAACATTTTACATAATGATTCCTTTTAAGAACAAATGGAATTCTTTATGGGAATTTTAATTTACATCGTAATATTTGAATATGCTTTCATTTTCGATGAAAACAAATCAAAAGGATTGATTAATTTAAGTTATTAATTGGTTAAAATGTATATTTTTCAAATAAATATTTCATATATTCGACCAAAAAATCAATCAATCAATCACTGTGAATCACGATGTTTAATTGCAAACAATTGTATGCATAAAGAAGATAAACATAGTTAATTTTTCCGTTGAATTCAAAAGTACACAGTGGAAAAAACTATCTCATAACATGTCTCATTAAAGAATATTTGATCAGTAAATAATAGTGTTTATATTGTAACAGGACAAAAGGTTCAACCACGATATTGACCAGCAGACGGGTTACAAGACGAGGTCACTACTCTGCATGCCGATCAAGGATATCAACGGCGAGGTTATTGGTGTTGCACAGGTATTTAGATTATATGCTCTTTGTACATACGTTTAATAAGCACACGTTACACCGTTTCGTTTGCAAAATGCTTACGATACGAGAAAATCTAATATTAGTGTTTCGTTCTAAAAAAAAACAAAAAAAAATCGTGATTATTTTTGATTAATTTGTCACTGTCTATAAAATGGAACGAAAAATAATATGAAAAAAGATATTTTTATTCCGATATTGGATTTTATATTTTAGATTCGCAGATTGACTGTTAATTTGAGGAAAATTGGAGATTAATTTATTTTACCTGACGAGTCGCCACCTCTTGGGACCAAAATAAATTGGAAAAAAAATGTCGATGCCAAATGAATTACAGGAATAAATAAGATTCGATGAAATATGTTTCTGTTTCCATTAACTTTTGAATCAAACATCTCCTAGATCAATATCCAATTACTGCGTAATTGTTGCTTTATTTTCTTTTAACATTGGAATTGTACGTAACATTTTCGAGGAACAGCTAAATTAAAACAATATACATTTTAGCTCCAAGAACATCAGCAGAATTTGAAATACTGATTTGATTCAATGAGATCGGAAAGTATTTTTTAATGGATGGGAAAACCTTTCATGACCTCTCATATTATATTTGATTATTAGGACTCGAACTTTGGAAAGAGATTTGGAAAATAAAAAAGTTTTTATAAAATAACCTACATATTATATAGATGAAATTAATGTAGGTTTGCAATGTATTTTTAAAATTATTTTCGTATCCGTACGATTTTTCAATAACAATGAAATAGATTAACAGAAGTTCAAAAGCACACAGTTTACTGTCAAACACATTCAGTACCAAAACAAATAAGCATTTGTCATTTTCGTTGCGGAAGTTGCGAAATTCAAATAAAACTAATCATTTTCTGTACGGATATACTTACACAAAATACATAGTTCGGAATACCTATTTTAATTTACCTCGAGGCCTCTAATATATTTTCTTGGTAAAGTGCTACAAGCAACATTTTTCTTATCCTGAAGCTTACAACGTTGAAAACATTGTTTATCCACTTTATTTTCTCTATATACTTGGATCCCGGAGGAATTCATAGAACTGTTTTCTTAGTGAGTTCTCACGCTATAGAAGTTATGTTCAAATTCCATGAGATATGGCTTAATTCGTTAACGTACTTGATGTAATTATGTTCTTTTATTTCAGGTCATAAACAAACAGAATGATGGTCCGTTCACGGCATATGACGAGAAAGTTTTTGCATCGTACCTACAATTTTGCGGTATCGGACTCCGGAACGCGCAGTTATATGAGCGATCGCAGCTTGAAGTGAAGAGGAACCAGGTCCTCCTAGACTTGGCAAGGATGGTCTTTGAAGAGCAAAGCACGATAGAACACATGGTGCTAAGAATACTTACACACACACAAAGCCTGATAAGATGTCAACGGGTTCAAGTAAGTGTGTAAAAAAATTGTTAATTAATGTTCATGTTTCTTTGATAAAAAAAGTCCATTAAATTAAAATTAATATATTGCTGTTCTATATCACACATTTTTGTTTGAAAAAGGTTTTGTCCGTTGCGAACATAATATTGTCCGTATCAATTCACCTCGATCGTCTAATAGCATATGAATTGATAAATACCATATTGTATATGTACATACCGTATACTGTAATTTGCGCTTGAAATTATAATGGCCCTCGAAACCTTTTAGAATTTGTTTATATTTAAATACAATTCAGACAGTTCCTCCGATTGGAATATTAACAATCGCATCAGCATTATAAATCCAAAGGTCACGGAAGCAATTCAAAGCGTCATATTTTCCTGTTTTTTTTTGTCCACCAAAAAAGGTTAGCTAAAACATTTTCATAGGTGGGTTGACTTAAAAACGAGACTCCTGAAAATATGCTCTGATTTATACACAGATAAAACACTTACCATATTTTTAGTGAACTATAGTTATAACTTTATCGTTAAAAATTATTAGTGTAAAAGTATAGTACATCATATTCTCCGACTCTTGGGCTGCAGCCAGTAAATTTCTTGTTAATTTGAATAGTGAAAAATAATAATATTACAGACGGTATATATTTAAAATTTTTACTTGTCTGATATAACTATATGTTTGTTTTGCGTTTACTGGTTATAAACAATTAACTATTTCTAGTCGTGTAAAGTATAGACGTGAATTGAATGGTGATTACACAAACCATTTCCGTGTATTCATTGTGGATACTTCAGTCTCTGAATGTTTTACGTATCATGTTGTTAAATTATTTATTATTACGTTATATGTCGATGTTTAACACGTCTTTGTTATAGCATGTGCCAACAATGAATACAATGACGATGAAAAATATTTCTAAGCTTATTATATTATTTTTATTATTTAGCTTCCGATATTGTTGTAGTCAGACATAAAAGAAAAATCATTTGAAAATGCTGAGCGACAATTTCTTGTGTATCTTTCGCATACCTTAAATATATGTTCTTTGTTATTGAATCTTTTTCTATTCCAAGAATACAAAAAATCCTAAGGAATAAAAACTCTTTATCACACCATTTTAAATTCCTAGATGGTACATAAAACAGAAATTTATATTCATGCTTCAAACTGTACAATCTTAAATCTCTTGTCTGTTGAGTATCTGAATTTATTATAATACAAGCCGACCAACTTCGTCTGACGCTGTTAAAGTCTATTTAATAGAGGTAATGATCGAGTCTCTTAGTGGCGCCGGAGTCGACGCTATCTTGACTAACGCGCTAAGCTGAATTGTAATTGCGTTGGTCACTTTGCCTAGCGAAATACTTACAATCCTGTCGGACTCAACGTTGTCTAGTATTGAGTAAGTGTCGCTGACTAATATAGTCGTATAACATTAATTTACTCATTGGCTTGACTCAGTGCCAACACTTGAATAAAGGGAGATCAGTATTTCAGATAGAATTGTCGTAAAAATTAACATTAATGTACTAAATTTAGAACCGCCTAATTCGATTTTTTTTCTTTACATACCTCTAATGAAATATAATTAATTAAATCTGATAAGGCACTATTGATAAATATTTACAGTTTATATAACGCAAACAAAATATTAAAACAAGTTTCCAATACGATATATAATTGGATTGATTCTTTACACGAAATTAAAATAACATTTAATTATCTATTTCTTTTATTCTTGTATTTGGAGAGAGACAGTCAATTTATATAAGCTAGCTTTTGGCACTAATCAGTATAACATTTGGCTTATATTTATGTAAGAAAGAACAATGTGTCTGAATATTGGGATAGTGCCAACTTTTTGAAATTTAAGAAATAAGATAGGAACCCTCTCTAGAATACACAAAAGAAATGTTCTATACTTGCATATTATGTACATTACCAGTATATATTACACTATAATACGTTGGACATTGTTTTGTCTATATATATAAGGAGTTAATTACAAAATATATGAATTTTTATTTTTCCGTTTTAAGCGGAAATTGAGGGCTTTGCAAGAAAATTAAATTGTAACAATTATTATTGCTGGAAAATCGGAATGTATACAGTAATATGTTCGAAAAATCTTCAATTTAAAAGATTACATTCTCGTAACAAGCTTGAACGGTCTCATTAAACGTATGTTTCAATGTAAAACTTAATTATTTTAATTTGAATAAAATAGGTATACACCATCAACATACATTTGACTCGAATTTTAGTACAATATTATTAAACAAAATTTAATTCAATTGTACATTTACGTTTTCAACATCGAAGAACACACGTACGTGTTATGATACTGAAAATTGCTCCCAAAAAGGTTAATGCGTCTGAAAGGATTATCATGTATTTTATATTATTTTAATGTATACACAACTTCATTTTTTTTTTGTTATCGCTACAGTATGAGTATGAAAAATATTGTAATATTGCTTTATGTCCATTATTTTACAATTTAAGCTTTGAAGAGTTAAAATTTATACTGGAACTACACATTCTCATAAATATTTATATGAATTAACATTACAGTGGAATGGTGCTAAGAGGGTATCAATCTTCTTATGCTAATAAAGTTGAGAGGACGCTTTACAAAAAGATGGATATGAAATATTTTGTGTAATTGCGGGATAGAATAGGGAGATTTTTCTATTTCCTGTTTAGCATCAAAGAAAAATTTTTCGAATGAAGAATTCATTTCTTTTTATATTTTATGGTCTATTATAACTCACATAGTAAGTATTTATTTACACAGTAACACAATTTGGAAATGATAAAAATACTATTAGGGTATATATAAATGTCTAAACAAGAGCTTTAAAAGTTAAACGTATACATATGAAACGTTGCATACATACATTAATGTATATTTTCATGTGTATGTCATCTCAAAACATCAAAACCTTTTTGAAACCTTCCCACGATAATTTTGTATTGCAATAAAATGAAAAAAATATTTACGGATACTACGTTTTTTGCGCGATAGTAGCAGGTAGCGATAAGAAACGCGTAGTATCCGAAAAAAAAAAATGTCATTTTAATGTGTACCCGCGAAAATCTTCGATATCGTTATCTGTATTACAACTTCTTTTGAATTGTTTTCTTAAAATTATGTCTTAAGTTCAAACAAAAGAGTTAATTAAGGAGCAAAAACCTCTACATCGACTACTTGCCTTTTTTGTACTTAGTTAAAATTTTAATAGAATAATATTTTTTTTTCTATTTAATAATATTGCACAGAAGTCAGTTATTTTTCAGTCATGCTTAGAAATAAAATATTTTAAATCCGATGTTTGTAAAAAAGATTCATGAAATAAATTCGGACAAAAGAAAAATGTGATAATTAATATTATTATTAAACATTTAGTGTAGAAAGAAATCAATAATCGGTAGTTTATTTATAATTATGTAATGTAACCGCGGAGTGTTCTTAAAATACTTTTAATATATTTTACGTGATGTAATAATGTAATATTATCTTCAGCGAGACTATCTATTGAAAATGACGTACATCGTTTGAATGTTAGCGTAACCCTCGGGCAATTCTTTATTGGATCATTTCCAAAGGAAACTTAATTATGTAAGAACAGTGTAGGAATAACGCCGTGATACCTTCTGCCTGAACTTAGCCGTACACTCGCTTTAATTTAGAGTTCCATATAAAGTTACGTATGTACATAAACATGACTTGAATGTTAAATTTATATTTTTTTATTTATTTATTCCAAGCATAAAATATATATGTATATATACTTAAGATATTTATTTTATATTGTATATAACGTTCAAAAAATCGACATTGTATTTCGATTCAATTATAGATTTTTCCAATTATGCAGAGACCTTTCGTTCCAATAAAATAGATTATTCAGGTTTATAGGTAATTTAAACTGCCCCTAAAACGATTTCCCGTACCCAATTATCCTTGTTTGCAAAGACTCATCGAAATTTAATTTTACTCTTGTAACTTTACAAAGGTCGTTCGACAAACGTCGATTAAAATTCATAGACTTTAATTATTTATGTAAGCATACGTTTTTAAATTTGTTATGTATACGTTGATGTGAATTATATTTTTATTTTATAATATAAAACTTGTATAGGATACATTTTGTATCAAGAACTCGAAACACGCTAAGTGAAAGGTCGTCTTGAATAAATAAAGATATGTCAAATCGGACATTTTTTCATAATAAACGAATCAAAAACTATTGAACTGTTTTTGATAAAGAAACAAAATATGAAGTATAATAAAAATTGTATTAATTTATAAATTCGTTATGAATTTTATAGCACTACACGGAATAATTGATATATTTTTTATTCTTTAATTTATCAACTTATATTACTTGAAGAGCTTTGTAGAGAATTAAATTTATATATTTTTATTACACTTCACAATAGTTGATCCTGACACTAATTCCGATTGTAGGCCGTGTAATCTACGCATGATTGAAGTAATTCAAAAAGACGTATAAGATTTTTTTAATCAATATCAAAATCATTATCTCTCATTACGACGGATTAATGGAAGTGAGATAAGAAAGATTTTATCTGTACGTGTATTCGCAAGTATCTAAAAATAGAATAATTTATTTCCATAGTAAATTATGCATCTTGGTCAATTTTAATGTGATAAGCATTTATGACAATCTGTTACACAAGCTGAAATTGTAGCATGAAATTATATAAATTAACGTTACATATTTTGAACGGGTTTTTGTAATAAAAAATATAGCGAAGACTACAAAAGGTTGTGTTTAAGGTAAAATAATGAATATATATGTACATGTATTCGTATCTCTTGGGAAAACTTTTTGGTTTACTCACTTAAAGAAAGTCAGCATTTAGGGGTTGATTTTTCATGCCAAAAATGTACTAGAAGTTTGTAATTTCTTGACTGAGGTAAATATTGCGAAGTACGTGGCTCATCAGGTCGTGCAAAATACAATGAAAGAAAATTTGTTATAAAGAGTACAAAGGCGTCCGTTGTTACGATTACATTGACAATGAAAGCTTTTTGATAATATTTGTTTTGTTATTGATAACATATTAATTCTGAAATAATAATAATATTTTGTAAGTAGAGCGCTTTCCGCTCTATTCCATGTTAATTCTACATTGCCTAATAAAAGACTATTTATAATTTACTGTTCCAGATCATTTTCAACCAATGATTGACATCAACAAAATCACTCGAGCAAAAAGATGAGATAAAATCTCTGATTGATATAATTTTTTATAACGAGAGATTAAGAGATAATATAAAAATATTTAATAGCGTCAAATTTGCATAGTTGATAATTTATTCTGCATATTTTAAAGATCCTATTTATAAATGTGTGTAATAACAAATAAAACACATTATCATACGTCAATCTAAATGTTTAAAAACGGAAACATTAATATATTTTTTTGATTAATGAGATGTGTGAAGCATTTTAATACCTCAGTAGAAAAAAATATATAATTATTACAGTAAAAAAGATACTTTAAAATCGGTGTAAGAACAGCTGTAAAAAGTAATAGACTGCTAGATTTTGAATATATAATATTAAATAAGTTTAAAATTTCTGCTTACGAAAACCAGTACACGTCCGTCAGAAAAAATCCTTTGATCCAAACACATTTTTTAAATTGATAATATTATATTTACAAATTGGTTTATGCCCAATAGAGATTAAAATCTTTGGTTGCAGGTGTTACTAGTCCACGAAGCTTCAAAAGGTAGCTTCTCGAGGGTGTTTGATTTGGAGGCCGGAGATGACGCGGAACCCGGCACTCCTCGGACTTCGCCATACGAGAGCAGATTCCCAATAAACATCGGTATAACAGGATACGTTGCTACTACTGGAGAGGTGAGTCTTGTTTAGCTAAGAAGAAATTTAAGTTATAGGCTCTAGATATGTGTTCAGGTCATTTGATGCAACAGATCAAGTTTTCTTGTTCGATGTGGAAAAATATAAATGTGAAATTATCACGTCACTTTAACGTAATGTATAAGTTATTATGATTTCGCGTTGTAAAATACAAATTAGATTAGTAATTATAAAGGCTGGTTTTTGTAATTTCAATGTCTCAGCTCCTGTTTTTCGTGTTACAGGTTTCAAATTTTTTTGAATATTATTTATCTAAAAGGACATTACATTTCTTAATTTGTAGTTTGTTTGAATAACTTCGATGCGTATTTTAGAGAAAGCAGAACGATTCTGGACAATATAGTTTAAAATAAGCCATTTAAGAAAAAATCTGTTACGACCTAAAATGTTATAACTATAATATGCATTGATTAAGTAAGTATATATATAATCAATGTATCCAAATATCAATAGTTTGGTATCTTACATAGCCGGATTATTTTCAAATCTTTAACTTTACATAATATTTAGCCCTTTGTATTATTTTGTTTGATATCCCATAACCATTAACAGACAGTTAACATCGCTGACGCTTATCTCGATCCTCGGTTCGACCCCTCGGTAGACGATGGGGCTGGCTTCAAACACAACACGATATTGTGTATGGCCATCAAAAACTCTGAGGGAAGGATTATTGGGGTCATACAGGTAAGTTTGTATTATGTATATATATAGCTATGTTTAAACTACTAATACATTTATCTATATCGATTTTTTTTAGTGAAATTACGAATTAAATATTCTCTTTTTACGTATTTAAAATTTTTGTATTGTACAAAGATGAGACGCGTTTTTTTTGTTATACATTATAATAGTATTTACAGGCGTCGCTACAGCCTTCATATAAAACGTAATTTCGTTTTTGTTATCATCAAAGTAAAGTTTTTTTATTGCAATATCAACAGTGTTGACATTTTAATTAATGACATTATAAATGTATGACATTTTAATGAAATCGTCCAGGAAGGAATTACTTGTTTCATATTAAAAATACATAAAAATTTCACCTCGTGTGCCAAATGCTTGGCATTACGGTAATTAAGTCACTCACCCCATTCATTACAAATTTTACACGGAGATAATTTTATATATATATTAAAATGACAAGTGTATTAATGAAATGTAATAAATAAATCAAATATAATGAGAGCAGCTGTTACAATTACAATAATATGATTAAATAAAAATGTATTTATTAAAATAAAATTCGGTTTCGTATGAAAGTTGTTGCGCAATGCAGGAAAATGCGGCTCTGTTAATGCGTGTGGAACACATTTGCTTGTGACAGAATTACAAGTATCGAGATAAGAGATATGCATAGTGCACTTAGTTTTAATAGGAATGATAAATTTACTTCACACGAGTGCTATGTACTATGTTTTTATATTAAAATTGATATATTTACTGATGGATATTGTTTTCAATAGCTTTGTTTGGTTACTGTAAAAGCTTCTTCAGAGATTAAATATGTTGCACCTGATATATATATATATATATATATATATATATATATATATATATATATATATATATATATATATATATGTAGATGCAAACATCAAAAAATAAAATATGTACATGAAAATTTCAAAAACTTTAACGGTTTTTTTTGTGTCATTATTTGAATTCAAATTTTAAACTTTTCGTAACGACATTTTATATCTGAAGTAATTATATTTCTATCGTAAAAAATCTTTTCAATGTTTGTTTAAAACTAACTGTTATAACTCAGCAATCAAAATAAATATAAATTTTCCATTCGGTCTTCAAGCACTATGGGTCATTAAAAATAATTACTAGAATTTGCGTGGAGATGTACACCTAAAATAAGAAATCTTTTTCGCGAGCAAAGCTGAAGGCAAAAGCTAACTAGTTATGAACCAAAAATAACACTGTGTTTATAACTTGAAAACCAATTTATTGTTCAATGTTTAAACCTTGTAATCATTGAAAAATATGCATTTTAAAAGTCTTATCATAATTTTTACACATTCGTATTCATACAATTATCATATTATTTATTAATATTCTTTAAATAGAATGAAATATAGTGATCCAAATACAAATTTAATTAATACCTTAAACAGGGTTAATTAACAGTTTTAATAAATTAAGAATGTGTCTGTAAAAGTTTTTTTTTTAATCATAAATACGTATATATTATTGAATCATATATGTATGATCATATAACATCAGCAATTTTGATCGGTTGGAGAAGGATTTAGGCGGTAATTATTAATTGGTGCTTTCGTTAACACCGAACCCGTTTGATTCGTGTTAGCTCGCCCCACCAATTAAATTTTAAACATCGATGTGGAAATTAACGCTTCGAATTTCCAAAAGGTCTTTGTAGCGATTCTTTAATTAACTCCCACGGAGTTTTTGAACAAATTCTAGCGACGCTATTCAATTTGCTATGCTAATTATAAATTTGTTTCATGCTCGTCTATCAATTAAAAGAAAATTCAACTCAGAAATGTTCACCTTCGATTTTTAGAAGTTGAATGTATTTTTAGGAGGCGACTATTTCGTCTTATTAATTAGTTAATTTTGAAATTAGAAGACTTATTTTTTTTCTTCCACCGTTTGTAAAAGTTTTCATTATTTTTATTCCCAGTGACAAACACGATAACAACGTTTGTTTGATATTTCAAGAAACGTAGTTCTATTTTTGTCATTAAATAGAAGTATTTTTCTTTTCTAACATGACTTACCTGTAAGCGAAGTAAACTTGAAAATTGGTCTAACCGTTTCAGTAATCAGCTGGTAGAAATAGTTTGAGAAAAATTGTCATTTTAAAATTGCAAATACATACTTTTTATAGACAAATCAAAATGTTTTGAGTAATTTTCGATTAATAGTACGGACATAAAAAAATTGTTATCTTGTTAAAATAAAATTTTTTTAAATTATGTTTAAAACCCTTTTATCATAATAATGTGGATTAGGATCGCATTAAAAATGTCCTTTACTATAACAATGTACGCCATCTTGGTTGTTTTCCTATACATCTAGAATGACGTCACACACTTAACAGACATTATTATCCGAGTTATGCATGTGTATTAAATTACAGTCCAATCGTTTCAAGTTATTTGTTTCAAAATAAAGTTGCAATATTCCTATTGACCAATTTGAAAGATGAATAAAAGCTTGTAAAACATATTCACATATTCGTATCCTCAGTACGAGTGATACGTTTGAATAAATGATCAAAGCGCAACATTGATTGAAACGAATAAGCGGCCATAACATATGAATAAATTTTGATTTCAAGCTGTAAAAGCAAATATTGAAATGTTTTATATCATATCAAGAACAAAGAACTATTTGTGTTATTATTTCATTAATAATTCCAGCTCGTCAATAAATTCGATGATCTGCTGTTCACGAAAAATGATGAGAACTTCGTTGAGGCGTTCGCAATATTCTGCGGTATGGGAATTCACAATACACACATGTATGAGAAGGCGATCACAGCTATGGCCAAGCAGAGCGTCACACTGGATGTTAGTAGATTAACATAAAAATGGAATGATTGATTGAATGAACGACCGACCTATTGATTGATTAAGTATAAATTTACATAACGGAATTATTAGCTGAATGATTACTTTATACGAAGAAAAGTTTATATTCGTTAAAAATATTTGATGGAGTAATTGAATCTGTGCAATTGTTTGATGATAGTTTTTTTTGTTGTGTCGTATTTGAATCAATCTAGCGAATAACGACGTTGATAAAAACTCGATTCAATAAACGTGATTGCTTGGTTATTTTTAGTTTATATAATAAAAGTTGCTATTTTTTTTACTACAATTTGTGTTTTAGAAACGATGCCAGTAGATTCGTATGTAAATCAATTGGTGTTCATAATTTAATGTCTGAATTGTGTTATCTTGTTTCAGGTATTGAGTTACCACGCGTCCGCTTCGATAGACGACGCCCAGCGGTTACGGGTGAGGGAACTGACGACTTTGTTATCGTAAAAGCATATTTGTTATGAATTGGAATTACGTACGCGTCTGGCATATATATATATATCATGAATGATATATTTTCATCGTGAATTCTGTGTAAAAAAAATGTGTTGGGTCTGTTTGTCCTATCTTAGTTAGTCATTTTATTTCTGTGTATTGCTTTATATAATTGAATACGGATTAATTTTCATACTCCTAACGACATTTATGTATAAGAAAGAATGCAAAAGTTTTATGCCTTCGAAATTTTAATATCATAAAACTTCAGACGTATATTTTGTTTCTTCGTTTTTGAAGCCTCTATTTAAGTGTATGTATTATTTTTAACAAAAAATTCTAAGAGACAGTGGAAGAGTAGATTTTAGAACTAATGATTCTCTATAGAAATCGAATACGAATAAACAAGTAAGCTATACATTTCACAGAGCCTAAGGATACCATCGTCGATTCACTACAACCTCCACCAGTTGGCCTTCGACGACATCGACCTGACGGATGACGACACCCTCAAAGCCTGTCTCAGGATGTTCTTAGATTTAGACTTCGTGGAGCGTTTCCATATAGACTACGGCGTCCTCTGTCGTTGGCTGCTCAGCGTTAAGAAGAACTATCGGAACGTCACGTACCATAACTGGAGGCACGCGTTCAATGTCGCCCAAATGATGTTCGCCATTTTGACTGTGAGTACCATAAGGATGGTTAATTTCAATAATATTTAATATTAAGCTGATATATATTAATTTGAACTATATTTTTCGGATTTAATTCTATATTTTTAGTTTACATTGTTTCGGATGTTTCAATTGCTGCAATTCAAGTCAAAGAAAGACACTATATAGTATATAGCGTCTTTCACTTTTAGGAAAAAATTGTTAAATAAAAAAACCAAAGTCATCATTATGTGATCTATCTATTTAGCTTGTTGAAATAAAATAGCCCAAAAAAAGCAGGCTTTCAGTTACCTATATACATACAAATAAAAATTTATATTAAGTGGTTAATTTCCAGGAAACGCAATGGTGGAAGATCTTCGGTGAGCTGGAATGTCTGGCTCTGATCATAGGATGCCTGTGCCACGACCTGGATCACCGAGGGACCAATAACTCATTCCAGATCAAGTAAATACTCGTATTATATACCAGTACACCTGGAAATAGTATTATTTAATTTATTTTCTGTAATTCGTCTTCGTGGACTTAAGAATTGAATTCAGAATAAATAATACTTATAGGATAACATGTATTATATTTAAATGAAACTAGTATTTTTCGGATAAACTACGCGTGATTTATTTTTGTAAAAAACTACATACAGACATCTCGTCTGCCCGTGATCACGCTTGCTGCAAAGTAAACAAAACGTCGGGAGTAAAACTCGCGAAAATCTTAGATCTCATTATGTACTATATTTATCATGTGTCTATATTTATTCTTTTCCAGGGCATCATCACCCTTGGCACAGCTATATTCAACTTCGACCATGGAACACCATCACTTCGATCAATGTCTAATGATTCTAAACTCTCCCGGAAACCAGATTTTGGCGAATCTGTCCTCCGAAGATTATGAGAAGGTTGTCAAGGTGCTGGAAGACGCCATCTTGTCCACCGATCTGGCGGTATATTTTAGGTAATTGATATATTCGACTGTTTAATTATTTTCGCACAGTTTGCTAAACATAGCATAAATATTATTATTAGCGTTATGCTCCTTCAGTGCAACAATATGAATTTAAATAACAAAAATGATCCTAAAATTAATACGTGGATTCTGTGAAATTTATTTTGTTGTGTTGTCTAAATATTTGAAAATAAACTATGTCAATATAAATTCTATTTCACTGTATGTCATGTTCCATGACGTCATAGTTTTAAAATCAATCACGTTAGCACCAAAACTGACAACAGTTTCTGAACGCGTATCAGAATTCATGTCACTGTGAATAAAAATAAACATGTGACGTCACGCTCGGAAAGTTCGAGCTAGAAGCGTCACGTGGATTCTAAATAAAGCGAATATAGTATGTTATAATTTAAAATAATAAAGAACCCGTGATAATATAATGAAAGTTACTAATGCTTTTATAAACAATTTTTAAGTATGACATAAGAGTGACGTTCCATTATAAAGGACGATAAATATTATTTTTTTGACAAAATACTGAATGTTGCTTTAATAAAATGTTTGACTTTATAAAGACATATTTAGAGTATTTTATATTGATAGTATAATGTGTAAAACTATGGACAGAAATTCTTTTGTGTTTCGTAGATACTGACTTTTGTGAGGTTTTTTATTTTTTGACCGTTAATTTTTAATGAATGTTCAATTTTATTTAGAATTTCTTCAAATATGTGCGCGTTGTGCGGTTTTTTTTATTTTTCATAAAATAACAAGATTTTCGCGAGTACACATTTAAATAAAACGATGCTTGTACATTTACCTGCCGTAAAATTTAATACAAAGTTACTTTGGAATTATGCATTGTATATCATATTATTAATGTCAGCTGTCTAACAACTGACAGTTATTTCAATATTATTAGCAAAGAGTACGTTAAATAAGTTGTTTCTCTTAATTTTTCTAATTTCTTACTCGATATCTTTTTTTTCAATGTATAAAATGTCTACCCAGTATTATCAAACGTTCGACAAAAATATTATTAAAACCCGTTCTGAACATATATCGTGAGTAGGAAAAAAGTAATTAATTTTGATGTAAAATATGGATTAATATCTAAAATATATTTACATACAGGTATGAATAGCTTACTGTATATTATATGCAGACATTGATTATCTTAAAGCGTGTGATCAGTATTCTGAAATGTATTTTCTAATTATCGTTTTAATGTAATTTGTCTATACGTAGATATTATGACATTTATGTTATGTATAATCACACTTCGTATTGTTGGTGCAGTAAGCGCAAGGCGTTCATCGAGCTCGTCAGCAGTGATGGATGTGCGTCCCCGTTGTGGGGCGAGTGTGATCGTCGTCGCGGTCTGCTCCGCGCCATGTGTATGACGGCCTGCGACCTCGCCGCCATTACCAAACCCTGGCCGGTCGAGAGACGGGTGGCGGCGCTGGTCGCGGGAGAGTTCTTCCGACAGGGCGATCTCGAGAGACAGAATCTCAATCTAACACCCATTGTGAGTATGACGTTTGATAGCTATATGACTATATAATAGATATCCCCGTATAGTTCATTTCAATAGAATTTGGCAATCTTGTAAACAAAGCAATTGACCACGATAACTCCGTTATTACGTACAATTGAATGTCAGTCCTGATAATGATTACATCTCAATAAACCCGCCACTGTTTTTAACAATCTTTTCATCATCAAAAAACTGTGTGTATTTGTTTATTTTATAAAATAATTTTGAGCATAGACAAGCCTCTGTCAATATCAGCTGATCACGTTTGTTTACAATATGACTAAATTCTATTGAAATGTACTATACGTACATAAGTACAGTATATGGACACGTGGATTTACGGATCTATTGTTGTTTACTACATACAACTCGTAGTATTTTATTATCATTGTACATATTTTGGCTATATTTTGGATATACGGATATCCGTATAGCTGTATATTCATACAGTATATGGATACATGGGTTGATGGGTGTACAGTTGTTGTTGTTGTTGTGTATTGATGTAGTTAAATGCGAACTTGTTATGAGAATAGAAATAGCCTTTGTGGCCATAAAATTAATCATTTGAATAAAGCCTAAGTTACAACACTAACTAATTTAAATAATATATTTTAGTGCCACTTGTTCTCTTGTATGACACGTTTTGATATTTATTTAAGTCTATATATATATTCATTTTATATCTCCCATCAGGACATAATGAACAGGGACAAAGAGGATCAACTGCCAGCAATGCAAGTGAAGTTCATTGACTCGATTTGCCTTCCTATATACGAGGTAATTATAAATCCTATACAAAATGTATGAGTTTAATTTCAATACAAAAAATATATAATACATTAAAATATAAAAAAGTGATATTTGTGTAGTTTAGAAATAATTGATTTAGTGTTTTTGGTTATAAAAAATATGTTTTTCGAAGTACGGCAGCCATTGTTTGTAATTATCGAAACGGCTGAATTTTTTTGATGATAATTTACCTCAATAATAGAGAATGGGTTTGGAAACATGAGGTTGAATACCCAGGATTAATGAAGATTTCCTTTTTTAAATTAATATTATATCATTTTTTTTTTTATTTTAGCTTACTTTTTACTATTTCACAAATTTATTAAAAAAACCGCTGGGAAAACAAATTTATCTAAAGTAATGAATACGAATATAAAAAAAACACAACCCACCCAGCAATATACCGAAAAACCTTTTGTTCCAACTTACTGACACGCTTCCAGGCATTCGCGGTGCTGTCGCCAACCTTACAGCCGATGTTAGATAGAGTCAAATCCAACCGAGCTCACTGGATAGAAATGTCTGAAACCGACGAGAAGTTCGACTACAGTCTAGACCAAGCTCATATAGATAAGAACGACAAGTCTAGCACCAGCTCCCACGTGGACGACACGGAACCTTACGAAGCGGACAGCAGCGGTGCAGTAAGTCTATCATCTGAAACGAATTCCAAATACGAGAACCAAGAGAATCCTGTGGTCGGTCTTGTATGTAATAACGCGTTGACATTACCGAGAGATCCAAAAATATGTCAAGTGAACGAATTGAATTAGAACGTCCAAAATTTATCGACCAATGATGTTTGTTTGTTTGGTGTTTATTTGGTCGTGTGTGTGATATGTCTAGTATATACGATACGTTTGGCCGGACGCATGGCGTTCGGTTCGATTACCGTTTGCGATCATCGCATTAGTTTTTTTTTTTTTTTATACGAATCAATATTAGCTTTACATTGTACTACGTGTCTGAGTTCTGTTACACTTACCTCATTATATTCCTACGACGTGGTTGAGCTAGTTTTTTAACGTTAAGGGAGGTGTATATAGACAGAAATATGCAATATTTCATGTGAATCATAGATTAAAACAATATATATCGGGGCCTAACTGTCGTGACATTTAGCAAATAAATGACCAACATACCAAAAATTTTTAGTTAGGTATTTTTTTTTTTACTAAATTATTTTCTATCTTCCTCTCGTGTTAAACATCCCTGTCATACAAGCTTTTAGTATTGTGATCATATAAAATGCACTAGTTTATAATAATATTTTTGTTTAGTTTTAGTCTAACCGCAGTGTTGACCATTAATTAATATTCGACGTGTGTTATGTGGACAATAAAATGATGGTTTTTGGTCGCACAATATATTTTGTAAATAACATTTTTATTTAACGAAAAAATTAACGATCGTTTTCTTTGGTAAGTACTTATTATATGTAACATTTCGTTTAGTCCTGTCCGGGAACCGCCGCCTCGCGTTTTATAGACAGTTACGGTGCCGTATGTCCATTCCAGTTAATTTTCAACCAAATGTATTATAATTACCTAACATTAAATAGTCAATTAAATTATCGTGTATGCATTAATACGATATTTTAAAACCGCTGCGTGATCTTTCTCTAGGTATTAAAATAATTAGGGACGTTTTCTTCGGCTCTGAATAAGATTTCTATCTTGTTTGTTTGATTTTATATTAGATTATAAAGTACAACATGGTCAGTCTTATTGTCTCTTATCTCACTAATGTAACCACATAAATATACGTTTTTTAATCCATTTATAGCTATATTAAATTTCTTCGAAAAATAAATTAAATATAAACGTACATTTATTTCATAAAGTAAAAATAATTCTATTGTAAAATGTCATAAATAAGATTAAAAATCCATGAGCTAAAACCTTTAAATAATTCTATTACAATAATACATTTTTGAATAAATTCAGGGCCGGATAAATGTTAAACGTAAATGTCACTTTGACGTAAGATTTAAAAAGCGCGGGAAAATATGAAATGTCCTAGCATATATAAAAAAAATGTATCCTATATTATAATATTAATGTACGATATTAATCATTCACATAATTACGACCAATTACTGTACCATCGTAAAAGAAAAATCAAATTGGAAACATTCTCTCTATACAGATTAAATATTTTCATATATATGTAAAAAAAAAATCTCAAATTACTTGTGGTAATGAAATATGTACAACATAATTTTTAAGATTGCTGTAAGTATTATTAGAAATAATTAGAAAATTAATAATTGTAATTCACTATGACGAGTTGTATGGTGTGTGAATAATGTGGAGGTTGTCTTGTTCCAAACAAAAATTTTATTTATTTATGAATAAACCAATTTTGAAATAAATGTTGTTTTATTGACTTTAGGTGGCAGTAATAAATAAATATATACTTTATACCCATTCATTGTTTTGTCTGCTGATAGCTGAAATCTATGATGGCCATAACTAGGTATTTGACTTTTATGAATCAGGTTGAACATAAAGGAAAAATAGTTAAATATTCATATATATATATATATATATATATATATATATATATATATATATATATCATACATATTGCATATAGCTGAAAAATTTATAGATACTGCAAATTATTATTCAGTTACATTAATTTTTATCATTATAATTCGAATGTGAAGTTTCTATTACAATAATTAGAAAGCGTATACAAGGTTTCAATGCTATTTTTGTATCAAATCGACCAGTAGATTTAAGTGTAGTTAAAAATATCATAAAAAATTGAGAATAGCAAAAATGATCCGTGCGAACTATTAACAAGTTGCCGTCAATGGTCTTCTCATTTACAACAATCAATTAAGTGCAAAAGTTTCAGATCCGAGAACAAAGCTTAGCCGACAGCGAAGTTTATTAATCATTGTTCTTGCTTTAGTATACATCTGAAACCTTTCATTGATTTTTATAAAATACAATAATGTTTGCACTGAGTAACTTTATAAAATATAGAAATAGTCTTACTTCTAGATGAATCATATTTGTAAAAGTTAAATACAAAGGCTTTGTTAATCTGGCCTGAAAAGATGCAACATACCTTACCTCACATAAGATATAGATGTAAATGTTATTGTTGGGATCATTGTAACGTTTTATATTTAATTTCTTTTTTCATAGTTAATGATTATTTTTCATAAATACTTATTCATTACAATTAAAATACAATTTTAAGTAAGGAACAATTTACAAATTTCCACTTGGTTAAAATGTGTAATTTTGTATAATCTAATAGTAAATGATATTGGGACTCCAAGTATTTCTTCTGTTTTTCTCCATATAGTTTGTATGTTTTTTTATTATTATAATTTTAGTAATATCTTACGTTTATGCATTTTTAATTTTAATAAAGAAAAGATATTTATTGTATCTATATACTTACGAACATAGATGATTAAAGATATGTACATTTATAATTCATTACAATAATAAAAAGCAGGTTACATAATATATATAAAATTTCAATAAAAAATCTCGTCATAAACCTGCAGTTCTTAAGTAGTTTCTTTGTTTTCTGTGATATTAAAATCATAATTAATATAAAATTACCATCGTGGTTAGAATGACAATGGGTTGTTGGAATAAATTATGACACCAATAAAAATTGCTAAGCTATTTATATACGTGATACAGAAAAGAATTATTAATAGTTTAAAAGAGCTCGCGGTTTTATTGATATGACTTTCTTTAATCCGAAATAAACGTTTGGGTATGTTTATTAAATAGGATTACTTATTTTTTTCAATTACTCGACTTAAATGCTATTTAAGTCAATGATATTTAAGTTTCTTTGTGTAGCAATCTGTGCATCTCATTTATTTTTCAATTATGTTAATTTTATGCCACCGCGGGCCCGTTTGTGTATAATGCGCACATGAACTTCGTTATCTGTGTTTAGTTGTATTCGTATTTTTGGGGATAATTAAATGTTAAATAAGTGAAAGTATGCAATATCTGGAATTACCGGTTTCTTTGGTTGGCATCATAAGATATTTTTACACCGTCTTTATTTTGTGATTGGCCATTTGGCACGTGACAGTGCAGTGACATGTGTTTTTAAAAATTTTAGTATTTTAAACAGTTTTGTTTTAGCGTCCTACACATTAAAAGACGTAAGTTTTTGTTATTTTATTATAATTATTATATCAAAATGCCTTTGGTTGACATAACTAATCCCGCTGTAATAATTTTTCTTATTGAAAATTATGAGAAAGAGAATCGTTTGCGACTGAATTGGATTCATAAGCATTGGGATCAGATTCAACAGGCCGCGACATTAACAAGAGAGCCAACTAATTATTTCGAAACCGATGTTATTTCTCACAACATGGTCGGTGGCTTGGCTACCATAACACGGGACCATGTTGTGGCAGGATACAATAGACGCAAGACACCCTTACGTGATGGGACTTTTATACCGGGAATTAAAGATCTACGATACGGCCACTCTCTTATTGACGTCGGGCTCGCTGAGGGTGACGATCCAAGACTTACTAGACCAAACACAGACCTCTCCATCGATCCTGTAATGCGTCCAGTCGAACCAGAAGTAGCAGAGATTATTTACAAACCAAAACCGGAGTTTGGCAAAGACACGTATTTAGCAAAGCGAGCGAAAGTTAGTCCAGAGAAAAAATATTACTTCGCTGAGTGTAGCAATAACCAGTATGGCTGGCGTCTCAAAGATAGTGAATTACGTCAGAAACCTCTTCACGGAAGGTGCTGGCATCTAACGAAAGCTTTGCGCAGTAGAGTCGGGCCCAAACCAGATCCGCCACACTATAAGCCTTCAGATATCCCAGGACGATCTAATTGTGTTGGTATTTAGGTAGATGACGCTATTGCGTTTTATTAATTATTTCATATATTTTTTACGAACATGTTCGTGAAGGAAGAAATGTTATTTTTAATAACTTTTAGAATCTATTCTACCTTATCTTGATATTAAACTAATACCGTGAAATATATGTAATTTTTCCTTGTATTTTCTCGTTTAATTTATTTGTATTTTAAATGAAATTTTGTTGAAATAGAAGTATATTAAATCGTTATTATATAACTAGCATTATTTCTATTGGCTAATATATTTTGCTAATTGGTTCTTATCCTAAAGCGTGTACAAATGCAGGGTACCATAAAATCGTTTCAGCTTTATTTCTATCAATAACAGTGCGCATGTCTGTCTCTTTATTCAGTACGCCATAATATAAGTGCGACAGAGAGGGATGATAACCTAAAATAACGCATGCGTAAAACGATTTAGGGGTGAAATATGGTGGTGTTTCATGGGGAAGTACGGCCAGAGTTACGTTAGGCCCCGTATGGGCGCCCATTACTCCTTCTTATTTGAATCTGTGATTTTATTAATAAGTTAGTTTCCTATATAAGTAAAAAAAAAGATAGAAGATAACCGCAGCTTTAAATATCATAAATTTTGTGTGAACGTCAAAATAATATTATTATTTCTGTGTGACATGTGGATGACTATTTATTATATAACTGTAAGTTAAAATTTCACTTAAATAATACAATCGAGTTTAGGACAAATAGCATTGAGTGTATGAAGAGAATATATTCTTATACTTAAAATTAATATAATTTACATTTAAAAAATTCTATTTATATAATATATGTTACGGTATGTTTTATATATTTAGAAAATGTTTTCCCTACCATTTTTAAAAGGGCTACACTTCAAACGAGTACAGTATTTCCAGCAGCTCTATTACCCAACATTTATTAACGGATAACACAAAATCATGTATAAAGAAATGGAATTAATGTAAACATGAAATACTTTATTCATATTCTGCAAGTGTAGAAAGATTAGAAACTGAGTTTTACAAAAACATTTCATAACTAAAACCTATCTTTCAATAGTCTCAATTTTCCAAACAAGTATTATCCAATAACCCTTTTGCAATCAAATTAATCAAATTATCTGTTTTGAAATCTGTTACCTTTTATGAGGTTTGAAAAAAAAATTGTGAACTAGATTATGATTTTAAAATATTGTTAATTTATTAAAAATTATTGAAAATTTAAATAAAATTTAGGTTGTTTAACTCGTCCTATACATAAAATTAAGTAGAAGTACTTACGTCAAAGGCTTTATTTACTGTTCCACTACTTACTAAACTGTGATATTTGAGTAGTTGTTGCGTAGAAACTATGGCCTATTAAGGCTTATAAGTTGTTGACATTGTTTAGCGGATATGGAAATAAGACCCTGCATTATTACCTAGCACTGCATGACAAATATGCATGGTTTTTATACTAATTGATTTTTTTTCTATCGTATTTGATGCATTTTAAAAATAATAATAATCGGTTACACTATGAAGTTTATATATATATAGCATACTTGATGTAGTGATTATTTACTGGGTGATCTTCTATATATTAAAAAAAGTAACTCGGTGACATTAAGACAACGTCACAATATATCTGTCTCCGAAAATGAAATCGGTCTATAAAGAATAATTTTATTTCTGGTGGCAACAGGCATCAAAAATGTTGCACGGGCCGGTTACAATAATTACTTTGGGAGCTGCGTTTAGAATGGTAATATTTTTTTGGATAATTATTTTCCTATTAAGGCTACAGCAGTACAAAATAAGGTAGCAACGTTGAAAACAAAACCATAGTCCTCTACCGAGTCAACGGATGTGTACGAAATAGTTTGAAAAATTTAAATTATCATTAGGTACCATATAGAAATTATTTACATAGTTTAACATTAAATGCACTCGTAAGATATTCTAACAAAGTTATCGTATGTTGGGCAACTTGGCACCGTTCTAGTTTAAAATACGTACTAGCATTGTGATAACGCTTTGTACCATTTTGTTGTATTAATTGTTTAATTTGTTCAAAGGTTTGCTGATTGTGATTGCGCCGAATACGGTCCGACGCGATGTCAAAATGTAAGTACATACAGGTTATTATTTAAAGTAATGTTTATAATAGTGAATGTTTTTATCTGTGTGTATTTACGTGTATCTTCATTGTCGATATATATATTAAAATTTATTTATATCCACAATTTTTCTTGCTATTTTCAAGTAAATTCAATTATTTGCAGTTTATGTATTAGTTTTTGGTTTATAAAGTGTATTTTTAATCTGTAGTTCTAACAATAAGTTTTCTTTAATTTTAAACGGTATCACAAGGACTTTTAGAGACGTCTTATCCTATTTAAAGTTACACTGTAGTATTATCCGCTGATCTTTTTATCAGTTACACCGTCTTATAGAATGTTATTCTTACTAACTAGAGGGCATCATTATGCAGTTATTAATTTTTATGTGTAAGTTTATAGCTGAGAAAACTTAAAATATAACAAAAGCTTACTTCTCTTTCTATTATTATGTGGGATTGGATTTATATTTAAATATCATTTTTCAATTTCACAATATCATAATTAAAAATCTTGTTCATTGCTTGAATTGTTTCATGAGAACGAAATAAAAAATGTCAAAACTGGTTCTTAAAAATTTGCTTTAATGATTTCTACCAACGCCAATTTAAAAAAAAATATGTATCTAATTGTAATGTGGTATAGATATATGTTTTACCCATTACTAAATATAAAACATACATACAACCGCAATGCAGAAGTTCAGATGGTCATTGAGAGTTCTTTACTATTTTGACGGTCAAAAGATTTCATACTGTCAAAAAAATATTATTCAGTTTTAATGTCATACGATACTGAGTAATTAATTATACCCATACTTGATTATTGCTTACCCTAAAATGAAAATACGATTTACAATTGTTCTTATCTGTTAACGGATATACGAAACAGGTGTTAATTTTTTATATTATTTCAACGGTTCAAATAGTTCCCAGGTGTCCTATATAAATAATTGAATGAAAGTTAAAACACCCGTTGTGTCAGATCAATAAATAATTGAGGGAAAAGAGGGTGAGTCGTACAATCGTTTCCGAAATTTATTGGACGCATGGGTGGGCTCATGTACGTATCGATACAATTTGTCTTATTGTACAGTATGTGAGACTAAAATAATTATATAAATTAACACAGGTCTTAAAAAATAATCAGGATGAATTACAAGCTATGTTTATTTTAGTATTTTTCTGTTCAGAAGAGCACGTTTTGTTTAGGAATATTTATGTTAGATATAATTTAAAATATACTTCTGTTAGAGGTCTTTAAAATTGAAGATAAAAAAATATATCTTCCAACAATTTTTAAATGTAAATTTTTAAAATATTCGATCATTAATATGTAAAGTTTATTGTTATTGAATTTATAGGGTCATTTTGTGATATTTACCTTCCGTGACCAGTATGCGTGGAATGTTAGTTAAGGTTAGCGTTTTAGTGACAACTTGGATTCATTAAAATATATGAGCTTTTTTCATATAACTATTTTGTTTCTATTAAAAATATAAATGGCACTTATATAAATAGTATTTTACGTGGAATACAAAATAATTCATTAAATTAATATTTAATAAACTGATGTTGCTAGCGCCTGTCCGATATGTAATAGCAATACAGTCGACAATTGTTGCGTAGTTAAAAATCTACAAAGTTGCTTTTGATTTATAGCTGGAGAGAGTTTATTGTTTTAATAATTAATCGTCTCATTTAAATGATAAATTTAAACAAAGAATATATACATTAACGTCAGTTAAAAGAACGTTTATTTGGGTTTTTATTTTACGATTTCAGGAAATATATTTTATGACTGTGCTAAGATATCATGACCACTAAATACGCATTATGGCAATCAAGGCAAAATAACACAAAAGTACTTAAAGTTTTATTTAACTTCGGTCTTATTACTCGTAATTTTTTTCTTTATATACAATTTAAATATGGAAAGACAAAACAAAATGTATTGCGATAATAAAATATGTGATTTATTCAATTATATGAAGGGATATTAAAAACAATGTTTTCTTACTGCACTTTGCGTTAACCTACGAAGTAT
This sequence comes from Danaus plexippus, assembly GCF_018135715.1. Taxonomy (NCBI): domain Eukaryota; kingdom Metazoa; phylum Arthropoda; class Insecta; order Lepidoptera; family Nymphalidae; genus Danaus; species Danaus plexippus. The sequence goes on along the minus strand of NC_083548.1, from coordinate 4,640,468 downwards.
GAAAAAAATTAAGTGCTCTTGATTAATATAAAATTAACAATATTTTTCATAATTCAACTTCGCCTTTGCTATACGATACTTTATATAATGTTTGACAAATCTTCAAATTATGTTACATTCTAAGTTCTCAGAACAAGAACTATGGCTTGAATTGTGAGGAACAAAACAACCATTCAAATATTTGTACACAATCTGAAATGAGAAATCAGCTCACGATGAATATCCTCTTATTTTGTCTACACACTAAACATATTTTACGTTTAAAATAAGCTGATGATTTCAGTTGATTGCTATTGTTTATGTATCCATGTGTGAAGTATAAAATGTAATTAGTTGAAGGTTATAAAAAAAAAGGTTTCATAAAAATGATTTCATACAAAATACTATGTTAATGTTTAGTCTGTAACATCATCTGTTTAATTTAAATTACAGTATCGGTTATACGTGCACCGGGTTTGTGTGTCAGAGTAACCGGATTGCAGTTATGGAGTTAAAATATATTGAAGAGACATTCCGTATCTTAAAGCATGACTTGTATACTTTCTGACAAATTGTTATTCTAATTTATTTTGATCGTTTGCGAAGAAGGATATAACAATAGTGAGATCTATAATAGTTAATATGAAAAATATTAGTTTTATTTCAAGGATATAATAATGTTCAAAAAGTTATTAGTGTTCTTTGCTTTAAACTGTTAGACTGATAAAACTAAGAACAAGGTGTTCTTTTTTGTAAATATGTCTGCGATAAACGAATAATTGCAATATATTATTGTTTATTTTTGTCTTAAATTCATGACTCCTCCTCTAAATTCCCGGGCGTTAATGACATGACCTTCATTATTTTGGTTCGCCCATTTACTTTATTTCCGTCAATCTCTATGTCACCGTTGTGTTGTGTAATGACCTGCGAAAGCTGTGATTGTGTTTCATTTAAAATTATTAACTTTCTAATACTGATTAAGTGTAAACCTAAATTAATGAAAAAGTCAAAACCCAATAATGTTAATAATACATAATATAATATATTGATGGACGCAGGCTGTTGCCGGTGGCTTTGTCCGTATAATAAGACCTCTTTGAGATATGCATCATTTTCCTTATGAGGTGTCATCGAAGATCATCTGATTTAACAAAGATAGCTATTGAGATCCAATGGATTGTCAGATAATATTTTTTATGAAGTTGCTAAAAATTAGCCTGACTAAGTTCTTATGTTATCACTTAGATAAGGTTTACTCTCAGGAACGTAGATGCGTTCCTATCACATTCGGTCTAGTCTATCCAGAGATTTCCCAGAACATACAGACAGGTAGACAAAATTTTTGAAATTAGAATGTTTGATGTGGGAATCGTGTATATTTTCATATACGTTCAGTGAAAAGTTGTTAATTTTAATTTACAAACTGATAGTTAGATTTAAAAACTTAATTTTTTTTGTTACTATGGATTGTTTTGGCGTAGTCGTGGTGGCCTGGAGGTAAAGGTAAAGTACCAATGTGATCTTTTCCGAATCATATGTACTTTCTAAGAGTATTTAGGCACCACTGACGGACGGTGAAGGGAAACATCGTGAGGAAACATGGTCTTATAATTTCAAATTATAAGATTGAAATCGCCAACCCGTCTTGAGCAAGCGTGGTGATTAATGCTCTAATCTTCTCCATGTGAGAAGAGGCCTTTGCTCAGTAGTGGGCTCCGATAGGCTGATGATGATGATGATCGATTTGGTCGATGAGAAATATTCATAAAGCTACGAGGTAGGGTCATTCATGAAATATAGACAGTTAATATACTAAAAAAGATATTCATTTAGAAAATTTGGATATATATTTTCTGAGACAGCTTCATATTTGATTGATTGTTGAAAATAAATTTTAAGACGTCTTTTTATTTGAGCACTAACAAAATCTAGGAATTTAATTTTCTTGGTTAGAAAAGATAATTTTAAGGTAAAAATAAAATTGTAAAGTCCATTGAATTATTGCATTGTAAAAGTGTCATTGTTGTTTGTATGAAACATATTTTATGGTAATATTAAATTTTAATACTGAAATCCTTATCCACCTTAATCGTTAAATCAAATAGTTTTTAGTAACTTCTTTATTGATATTAATTTAAATATTTCGTAGTCATAAACGCATTTGTGGGTCTTTACAAAACATTGTCATGTTTGTCGACGATTTGCTATATATCTAATAGCGTTAAAAAGATAAGAACAACTATTTCCCTCGGTCTCGCTTTCTAAGCCCAGTATAATATTTGTAATTAATGGTGTTATTATTGCAATCCTTTTTTAATAACGTTTCTTGTAGCGTCTCTTCATGCTGAATATCTTAGGCATATTTTTTTATTTAATAATATTGTTTAGGTTAATCGTTAGAAAATAGAATGTTTTTCATCAATGAGATTGTTTACTGCATAAAAAGACAATATCTAGTAATATCTCACAATTCGGTTCGTACATTCAACTTTGATATAATCGATATCGTTTTTTTATTTACATTAACAGTTTAAATAAATAATTCACAGTTATCATTGTGGCAAATCAAAATTTAGATGTAATGATATTGAACTTTCATCAAAATTGATGTGTAATTGGAAGCCGTAATGTCTGTCATAAAATTTTATGTTCGATTCATATTCAAATAATGATAGAAATTATAATACTCCTTTGCTCTCCGTTAGTCGAGTTAGTATTTTTCAAAGTAGGCTTGAAATAAAACAGAAAAACGTGTCGTCTCATTCTACGCCTTATATGCGGTTGGGTTCGTACAATAAATATTTTATCTAATTATAAAACGACGGGTTCTCTAAAAACTTCCATTGTCTCGATGGCTTTTTGGTTGTTAAAATAAAAAGATACGTCTGAAATGGTTAGAGTTGTTCGCATGCGAAATGTTTCGTAGAATAGTTTTGCAATTCGACGCTAAACGTTGGCGACGTAAAAAGAAAAAGGCTCGAATTTCAAATGTATACTAAGACATATAATGGATTATATTCAGGAATTGTTTATATTTTGAGCATTATAAATTTGTATTGTTGCACATATTATAACTAATCTAAAGTGGCAAAATAATAATTACTCTAATTATGTCTATTTTAATAGTTTGATTGGTAAATAAAGTTATCTTATTATTAAATTCTGTGATTTCTTTTAATAAGATCAAATTTAAATTTTGCTTTTATTTTATTAAATTTCATTCCAAAATAATGACATACAATGTAATTTTTTTTGTTCTTTAGTCTAAGCATCCAAAAGTAGCCAATTAGGGACAGAAAAATATTTCTGCTGTCCACAGAGGTCCGACGGCTGTGCCCGCAGACGGTAACTTTTTGTTCTGTCTCTTCAAAAATTTCTAATTCCTTGAACCGACTAACCGAAAATACAAGATGTCAGAGTACATTGACCTCGCTATCGTCAGTCCGGTCCTGGCTCACAAGAGATATGATTCGATAGATAACTGTAAAGATATTTTTTATCGTTGACGAATAGAGGCTATACATTTGATTCGTGATCAAACTATTTTTTTATGCTAGGAAACGAAATTCTGTTAATCACCGCCAATGTTAGAACGACATCAAACACTGAGTTATACAAATTACGACTGAATTTTAATAAATCATTACCGTTAACTTTATACTGTCTAACGAAAAGAAATTTCAGTAAGTTCAAGATAAAAAATATATATATTCTGTGAAATCCTGTTCATTATACAACGGTGTCAGAAACGGTATATTTTTTATTATTCCATCAATCGACGAGTTTTGACGAATCGAATGTACAGATCGTTAATTCGTTTCTCATGTAATAATTTTTGTTTCGTTACTCATCACAGCTGTAGTGTCAACCTAGTACATTATGTATGGTAGAGCGATTTAGAATCAAACAATGAACAATGGTCAGCGGATTTTTTGTTCAATTATAAGAAAAGTGGGTCAGAAGCATCGCATAACTGCTCATGACACAACTCGTCGTAGTTCAATATGTACGCTCCAATCCATCGGATTCAAAGATTAATAAGCTCCAGATGATGAAGTGTGTACAATATGACATTTCAAATTTAGTATAATCCGTTTTAACTCATATTTTTTACGGTTTTATCTTGGATTTAATAATATACTGTATTAACATAAAAAATATTTTTTTAAATATTGCCTGTATATAGAATGTTCTAGTTCTTCCTTATACATTTTTAACAGCTGTGATAACAATAGTTTGAAATTGAATTAAAATGAAGATAATAAAAATAGATAGCCTATCTGTAACGTTGTACTTTCATAGTAGATATGGCTGACTCCATCTGCTATGCTCCGTTACTCGGCACAGTAACCGCAAAGGGGAGATTAATGTTACAAATCTGCGCCTGCGCATAAAGGGACGAATAGGTTACAGCTCACATTAATATGCACTTAAATTACATGACTTAAATGAGGTAATTATAATTTTATAATAGAAAAACATTGCTTAGTTTCTTTATTCGCTTACAAAGTTCCGTTCAGAAATCATATAAAAGATGTACTATTAAGAAGTTTGAAATCGAGTATTTTATGTTTGAAGTCCCCATAACAGGATATTGATTAAGTGATAAACTAACTGTATCACTTATTGTATGTACTGGTTTTATAAAGTTTAGATTCCAAAAAGTGGGGCAATTTTACTTTGACTCGTTCTCTCAACAAAGCTTTAAGTTCGACCGGTTGATAGGTCGTCGACCTCGCAACCTACTGCCAGCTCAAGTACAACTATTCATAATATAAAGTTTTAATTGCAATTTTATTCATCTGTTTTATTATAATTACCTATAACTTTTTATTATTTGCTCTAAATAAAGGGTTAAGATTGTTAAACATTTTATTAAAACTGTATGACATAAAATGGCTTAATTTAGGTATATATGGAAGGTCATACAGGCGGTTTCAATTTATATTTAAAACACAAGATTTATTAATTCTCATAATATTTTGAAATAATTGTTTAAAATGTTATTTAGAATGCTATGATTTCCGTTCATTCGTCTCGGTAATAATACAATTTTCTTACTAATAATACTTTTATTAGAATTTATAAATGCTTGGTGATATGTTGAAATTATGACATGAATTTATCATTGCCATTCCACTCTTATAAAAGAGTTGATTCAAGCGCATCAACTGAAATTACATTTGAAATGAGGGTTCCATAATCGTGCACAGTCCGAATCATTTATTCTATTTGTGAAATGCGTTTTTAATGGCGTTGGATACAGTGTTCTGGGTGCGATATAGTGCAGTGTTGGAAAGCTGTTATTCGTCACCCGGAGTCCACGTAATACGAAGTCGCTCCTAGAAATGGCAACGCTTTCGCATTCATCGCTCGCATTGAACTGCAGTAGGCGAGTTCAAGGCTGGTCAACTCCTGCTTCCCATTGCATGTGCATACGCATTAATTCAGCTCACAAACGCGTCTACCACCATTGTCTATCTAGCAAAGCGGGGTCAGAGACCCCATGAAGGATTAATGACACCATTGTGGGGAGTTATATGGTCTATACTTTTTTTTCGGTCCGTCCACCTGCAACTGTTGCAGTTTAAGCGCTCGCGTCCGCTAAGTATGAAATGTTTAAACGTATTTAGGGAATATACTTTAGCTCTGTTTCATTGAGCGTCGAATTTTTATTATTATTTGTCTCGTTTATTATTCAGGAAGTTTTTAAATAAATTATCTTATTTATTTGCTGCTGACAAGTTTCATAAAAATGTAAAATTCTTTACACTGTTTTAATTTTGTAACTCAATAATACAAAAAGTAAGTATTCTTCCTACATAATTAAGTCTCAGAGGGTTTATTTGTAGAGGGCTAATTGAAATACCTCACGCTACAAACAGTTTAAAATTGTTTTCGATTTTGTTGAATATCATAATAATTATGGTCGGTTATATCTTTTTCTGATTTAAAACGCTACCTACTCTTAATTATATTTATATTTTTTATTCCTATTAAGCTAGCAAAACGATAATATAAGATCGCACTTAGGTATGATCTATTTCTTAAGTGATTTATTAAAACATTTTCACTAAATATTCCCATGCATAATGATACGTAATGGTAGAGAAATGACCTGTAGTCGCAAAGACAAATGACTTTGCATCTCAATCTGTAACGCGGCATCTTGTTTGTTTTATGGGGCATGTGACATGCATTCTGGACGAGACACAAATACCGCATGACTTGGTCCAATAATCGCTTTCTTTTCGAAGCACAATCTCACACTCAGAGTACATCATGTGGCGGTTATTCATAACGACATTAGAACAATTTTATTATGAATTCATACCATGCTCATATTTTGTGAAATTGTTACGAGCAATTGAATCCTTAATGAAATGACATTTTAGACGAGCTTAGGATACTATTGGAGTCTTATGTGAGCAGCTTTATACTGTTAATAGATAGCATGGTTCCAACTGGAAGCACCATTTTAAAACTACACTTGCAAATATTACCCTCTCCTCAGTATCATCAAGGTTTCACGCGTTAGTGGCCAATGACAGCACTCTATTTTAGTCGTCAAATTTACTGGCTATGTGCCTATCAAAAAAATCAAATTTGTTTTATAAAAAACATATTTTATTATGCGCTAAAAGTTAAAGTTTGTCTTATCCTATTGAAATCCTTGTAATATCCTCTTTCAGTATTTAAGTCTGATATACTGTTGTGCCAATTTATTCGTTCTAGTTCATTGTCCTTGGTCAGTGCAATGTTTATTTTGGTATTTTAGCATGTTTTGACAATGTCAATATTGAAGTTTGTTTAGTCAGAATTGCATCCAAGTGACCTAGGCGGTATATTTATGAGAATTACTTTAATAGATTTATTATTAATAGATTTTAATTTTAATCTTTATAGGTTTTTAAAATGGAAAATATAGCACTAATTCTATTTTTTGATAAATGAGAATTTTTTGATTGTTTTTGTTTGAAATGCTTGAACAGGTAATATTCCTTTTCAGATCTTATAAAATAATTCAGTGCTTATTAATTTTAGCATCAAAAGTAAAAAATAAGGAAATTTTATATTAAACTACTGTTAGGTTAAAAAAAGTTCATACAAAAGAGATAATATTTTCCCCTCATCTATTTGTTTTACTGTGAGCAATTTTTATTTAACATAATATGACAGACTAAATGGTATTAGGAATGTTGTATTTAAATAAAATAAATAATGTAATAAATTGTAATATATAAGTGTTAGCAAGCCCGTAAGAAAACTTGTTAGTATTAGTTTTATTAGTCTCGCTTCTACCAAATGTAAAAACCAGCGCCGACCACTTTTACCAAACCTAAATAAGATTCCTATTTCTCAATGTTCTAAATGACATTCATCCTTTGTTTAGACTAGTAATAAATATACGAGGCTTAATTTATTGTTTATGTCGCATATCATCGGGCCCATTAAGTTAATAGTGTCATAAAATGCCAGTCTAATAGTACGTATTCTTAAGACATGTACTTGACATCGAAGATACGAGCAAGGATAAACAGTTGAATGGAATAAATTCCTTGTATTAAGACATTGCTATTAGAAGCAAAATAAACAAAAAATAATACAGACGAACTGAGAACCTCTTCCTTTCTTGAAGTCGGTTGAAAATAATTTAGGTGACTAAAGAAAATGAGAATGGTATTTTATTTGGTGGGCAAGCAAATTTGACATTATTAGAATACAACGTATTGAAGTCTTAATTTATAAGGGCTTGTATGATGAAGAAAAATATGAGATACGTGACGTTAAAAAGCTATTGAAATTTTTATTCTTATTAGCTCTCTTGTTCCCAACGAACTCAGTCTCATTGTTTCTTTCCAGTCTCTCTTAAATTCCATCAATTAATCCCTGGGAGCAACGACACGACTATAGTTAAAAATATAAATTTCATAAATAAAGGTAGCTACATTCTATGAGATGGACTTTAAAATTTTTTTTTTAAATAAAAAGTAAAGGCGATAGCCAATTGTGGTTAGTAGTCAACTACGCCTACAAACATTTGTAAAATATGTGAAATTACGAATACGACGCCCGCATTGTAGGTTGTCAGCTTTTAACACAAAAAGTGAAAAATATTTATCACAATAATCGTTTCTACTGTTTTCTTCAATATGAAAAAAAAAACTAGGCATCAAAACATCACAAACGACAAAATGTTGTCTATAAGTACATACTTATTTTAAATTAAAATGTCAAACAAATAGTATTTAATTTACTCACATTCCCCTGACGGAATATGATATGATTTTTTAAGTTTCTTGTTACTGAGAATATCTCATTTATTTATATATCGTGTGTCAAATTTCAATCATTACAATGTGTTCGTCGACAGTCAACCGCAGTTTTTGTCAGAGAAACAATTTCGTCTACAATGACTCGATATAGGACTTAGGATTTCTCGTTTTATAATAAATTAAATAAAGCTATTTGTACATAGTAAATTTCATTGATATTGAATTAACTATATTATTATTTTCTCAACCTGTATTGAAAAACATTTAATACAAAAAGCTTAAGAATAACTACTTTACTATTATACAATTTGTTTGAAGTACTGAATTTAAAAACAGAATACACCCAGTAAAAATAATTCCTGTTTCATATTTTGTTTTACAATTTAACAAAGTCGATAGTTTATTTAAATTCTTGTTCTTTATTTAAATATTTTAGACCAATAAAACCTTGATACCCAATATAAATATACATAAAATTAGCACAATAAATGCTATAACAGAACCTTATAATTATTTCACTAAACAGTCCAATGCAGAGCGCTCAACTAGTTTATTTGCTCTTAACCTGTTTTCGGATTTGCTAAGTTTGCAATGAGAAACATCGCATACCATATGTCCTTAAAATTAAAAAAAAAATCTTTTATTTAAATATTACAATGTCTTGAATTATATTTTTATTTTCTTGAAATCGTTGACCTATGTGACGTAGGCATTATCATACATTATTATTGGCTTATTAAATAGGCGACTACTATTTACAGATAAAACAGCATTCATTGAATGTCAGAGAGATAATATTAATAAAATAGTCAAAATACGAATAAAAATAGTAATATAATGTATAAATTATAATCCTATTTATCGGTTGAATAACACATTAAGCTTTAGTTCACTGAACATACAATATCGTAGATTTCAACATATGACAAGGCTATTAACATTTAAGAAAATAAACTATTAATTAGTGGAGAACTAAAGTTGCTTACCCCTGTCAACTTAAAAGAGAGAGGCTAGGCATAGGCTGGGAAGGCAGCGTGCGCTTGGGCTCACATTGTCCAAGTAGACGGCCACCGCAACGGCCGTGCGTATACCGCTTTCGTTGTTATATCATAACATAAAAGTGTTTATAGATGAAGTGTTGAACTAAAGTGTTTTGAGAATTAAATTGGTAACATCAGTGCGCAGGATTGACGTAAAGATTATTCGGTTCTTTGTTGTGTTGTCATTTGCAGCGTATCTTAATATCAATCTTGTAATCAAATCACTAACGGAATAATACAGAGCTATAAACACCTCTAAAGCTACGTTTTTTGTAGTTTTGAATAATATTTAGTTCTTAGGACTAAAAAAAGAAATACATTCGACCACAGAAACGTTTGATGCATAAATGAAGACTTGGGTATATAAGAGAAAATAAATTTATGTACAAAATTAATATTATCAGACAGCTAGATGTAAAAAGGTTTCTATTTACATATAGTATTTCCACAATCTCATGTCACATCGAAAGAGCTCCGTATAATAATGCACTTTATTACTCGAGACGATGCAGGTAACCATTATTTTAATAACAACTGTTGTGCACATAAACGATTGCGATCATGCCTAAGGGTATCACGATGCTGTAGTGGAAATTTGATCTCTGTGTTATTGGGTCAAAACGCGACTCTATGAACGTCTTGATCTATGAAGCATGTCTTCAAACGCGTATGTCTTATAAGAATAGTAGTTTTTGCATCAAGTTGTAATTTTGTTTAAGGCGATAAGAGGATACATTTTTTATTTATAATTTGATGGAAAATAAAACGGAATATGTATTTAAAACGCCAAAGAATTTCAGAACGCCAAAATATTATTAAAAGAATCACTTTTTATTTTATTCTGAAATATAAATGGACTAAGCCTCTGTGTAGAAAACTAATAACTTCCTTATTCAACCATTCTTCAATGGGCTGACGCTTTTGATGTTTTGGGCATTAGACTTACCTTAAGAGCTTTAAACAAAAACCAAATAAAGGGATACCAAACTCATTTCATTGCTGTGTCCCCATGGTCCTATACACTATTGATCTTGAATTGAACGAATCTTTAGTTTTAGCATGAAATGCTCTTTATTCATTGCTTTCGAAGAAAGATATAATAGGTTACTATAAAAAAAAGAATAATAGGTATATTGATAAAATGCGTCGCCAAGTGTTTCTCAGAATATTTACATTGCATATAGTTTCGTTCAACATGAAAAGTTCTTCGAAGTAGTAAACACATCCTGCAGACATCAACTTAGCATCATAACAGAACACATGTTTGGTATTTAATACATTAACTATAATTCGATTAAAATATGTTAGGACTTAAAAACATTTTAGTTCGATAAATAATTAATTCACTATTCATTTTTAGTAAAACTTGTTAAGATAATATGTCATACAGAAGTTAAACAAAAGTCCATATTTCAAGTAGGTATTATCTATTTAATTAACGCCGATTAACGATTGAATTTGACTCTCAGTTTTAAGATTAAAAATCGCGAAAATATCGATGTTAATAATAAAAAAACATTGAACACATATAGTTAATAAGAGGCTTAAAATTATTACCAATTTATTAACCTGCATTAAGCGAAGAACACAGATCGGCAAGAGCACTTTTTACTGTCAGCTGTTAATTCCGGTTGTTACAGAAGATAATCGCTTGCATTTAGTTTCTTAATAAAACTGACCTTGTCTTACTGATTCAGTCTTGACGTTGTGTTGGGAACAATCACTATTATCTGACTGTACATGTATTATGTATACTGTATTGTACGTCCCTGCTTCAATTTTAAATGACCATAATAGTAATTATTGAAACTCTGAAATTACTTGGTATTTTAATATTAAATCACACCGTTAATATGAATAATTTTAATGTCTGCTATTATATGGAAATTATTTGGATATATTTTGTCTCTTTACTATTTCCTATCTGTAACTGTGTAATATGTTTTAACTCTATTGTCTAACTTTCTTTGCCCTCAGTTACAGATAACTAAGTGGTCGAGAAATTAAATGACATGTGTATTTTTTGTCTGCGTAAGAAAAAGTCTGACACTAATGTCTCTATTAAATTTAAATAACACCTTTAATAATGTCATGAAATGACTTAATAGTTAAACCGCTGCTGTTTTGATTTCAAGTCACGAATAACAATAACAAGTAAAGTAATAGAATGTTTTCTATTATAATGCTATAAGGTTGTCTATTATAAGTACTAGCTATTGCAACAAACGCTAACAATCTAACCAGTCCGTATAATATAATTAATTTTTTTCGTACGTTAAGCAAATAATGTCGAACTGGTGAACGTGACTTAGTGCGGGTGCCTCATTTGGTATGCGCAGGCGCATCGCGCATCGCGCCTAGGAAGTGCAGTCATGTAACATTAAGGTCGGAAATACAACGCGAATGAATTGTTTTAAATCGATTATCATAACCAATTCGTTTTTATTTGTCAATATCTCCTAACAAAATATATTTTCTCTGTATTTATTATTCGCTTTCAATATTTTATTGTATTTAAAAGTAGAACAGTAAAAGATCTTTAATACGTATTTCAGATTTGTTCATTCATTCGTAACTATAAATACTGAAACTATTTATTTTGCTTACAACAGATTTAAAGCACTAAAGAGCTCATTTTATTAATATCACTTTCTGGTAACGGTAGATTTTACAGCAAACGTCATGGCTAAGAAGTAATTAAAACGGTCCTCGAAAACGGCATAGCTCTTAACTGTAACCTCGGAAATTTCGGTAAAAAAATGGCAGGTGTTGAATTGACGACTATATCAAAACAAGACGTGCCCAGGTCATCGCCCTCAAAACAAATTAGCCGGTTGTGAAGTGTGTCAAAATTATATGCTATTTGATGTTGTATAGAATAAATAATAAATGTCTAATGAGATTTTTTTTCTATTTGAATTTTATGAAGATTAATGATTCCAATAATGTTCGATTTAGAAAGTGAAAGAGTATAATCTTATGGGATCCATCATTACAATAAAGAGACTATTAACATTATAAATATCATGTAGGCATTATAAACAATGATTAGAAAGTCAAATCCATGTATAACGGAATTACTTATGTGACCTGTCACAAATTCTGACACTTAATATTATAAGATAAATATTACACAAGGATAACAAGGCTGATGACACTAAACGCGAGAACAAGTTTCCGTAAAATTGTCCATGTGTTTTTATTGTTTGCATCAGATTGGAATACCAGAACCACCGTTAAATGTGAACGTTCTGATAGCGGAAACCGCAGGTCTCATTCATTACGATCACAATGGCAGCATTTTGGACGTTTGTTAACCGTAGCCTGTATAAAATGAATAGATAACTGTGTATCCCAATATTTACAGGCTTAAATCTTGTTACACTATTGTGTAATTGTATTAAAAATAAATGTTCAAATGAGTTTTTTCGTTGATATTCATTGCATATTCCATCTCACTTTGTCTGATTTTGATTTATTAATTTAGAATATTCGTGTGTTGAAAATATCAATATGAAATATAATTAATTGTGCAGAATAAAATCATTATTGTCTCGAAAAGAAAAAAATGCTGTACGCCATAATATATGAACTAAATATCTAAGAGTTACTGTCACTTAAGCTACTATTGCGATATTTGAATTTGACAAATTCGTATTGATTAATATTAAACGGAATGTTAAAACAAGGCCACTTCGAATGACTAATCTTTTCGCTTACTTAACTATATACGTCATAATGTTTTCAAAACAAATCTATAATGCTTATTGATTTTAGCATAGTTGAATTTAGTCTGTGTAGGTGATATTTTGTGGAAATATTAGTCAAAAGTAGACGTAATTTATAAACAATAACCATGATTTGTCCGTGTCGGTTTTAATATGTATTCACACCCACTATCGGGCTTTCGAATTATTGGGTCAACGGTATACCGCTTGGTACAGCTAGATGATTATAAACCATTGTTGGTTTTCAATGTATTGTCGTTACTTTATCTGTTAATCTGTGAACTCATGTTTATAGATTGCGTGACATGTTTCGTTTTGGTTTGAAGCCTATAATAATTCAACTTTATCTTTTGAATAAGATCGCATTGCATTGTATATACATAATTGAATATTTGTGATTCATTCTTTAGGAAGCAGATGTTTTCTATTTTAGTACTTACTCAATAAATTATAGATGTTAGCAATATTTCGTCGTGAACTTTAATACACTTTAAAAGATATTTCTTTAAGAAGACGTTGATACTACAGCTGACCTTGTGTATAATATAAATTAAAATCATTTACTATATTGACTAAAAATTGACAGCTCTTATTTACTGCTTTATTTTAGTTAAACTTCCGTATAATTTATTGACGGATATAAAAAGCGTTTCCTTAAACTAAATGTTGACATTAAAGTAATTAAAAATCCTTCGAATACTTTCATCGATATTTTTAACCTCTTTTTGTGGCTGCTTATCGATATGTCTTGAGTTTTTATAAATTTTTATCTAATAAAATATTTTTAATATGAGCTAGGGAATAAAAAGTTCTTGAAAGGTTTTCTAAACCTTGCCTCAACGACTTGTTAAGCAGTTGTTGATTACTTTATATTATTGATCGACTCCCAAAAAAAAAAGGAACGTGTAATATTTGTCAAAATAAAAATTGTATTTAAATATAAATTTGTGATAGCAGTTTTAGGATTTTATATCGCTTTGATAAGAAAATTCATGAAAATTAAATCAAAAGTGAGATTATAGCCTAATGTTAATGACATACACAAGGTCAAACGCTTTTATGAAATGTATATATACAATCAATATATATCGAATATCTTTACGACATTCATGTGTTATCATATGTATGTAGATGTGAAATAAGTGAATATTTTTTTTATAATACAGACGGCGCTTTACGAGATATGTAAATAAGACACGCGAGCGAAAATGCGTATGCGACATATATTAATAGTTTACTGAAAAATGTGCAACAATAATAATAAAATGGGTAGTGGGAAGTTTGGACTGAGCGTTAAAAAGGAAAAAGTGAACATGACGGAGGCTAATAAGACTGAGTTTAGTGTTAAGGAAAAATGCCTCAAGTTAAAGAAGAAACTGACAAAGACTGAAAAAATGAAGACTGAAACAAATTCAAAGGAGAAGACTATATGGTGGAATCAGTGCAGCAGTTGTGAGTAGAAAACGGGATAGTTATTTCTCTCTATTAAATATTAATTTATTTTATATAGAGGAAATTAAAATTATCACCAAGATTAAATTTCAGTTATCATTACGTTTTGTAAATATAACGAGGAAATTAATTCGGATTTAATAAAAGGTTACTTGTGTTATTGCAAGACAACTGGCCCTTGAAGGTCCGTCACTTGTTACGCTCTTTGAATGTACAATGAGGGGAAATTAGATCACCAAGGTTCAGACTTTTGAAATCAAACAAGTACCTCCTGGTATTCGACAATAATTTAGGGCGACACGACCTTTTACATCGCCTTCAAATTATTGACATGTGGGCCGTTCTAATATATTTTTCAACGCAGTTTTTGGCATACTATTTACTATATTAATATACTATATTCGTAACTTAACAATTTCATATTAATTAAATGAATTTTAGACAAATAAATATTACGAACGAGAGTGGGATAATTAAACTGTAATAAAAGCGGCTTAATATAAAATTAATTAGTATTTCATTTAATGGCTGGCATCTATTATTACTGCGGCTGGTTTATTGCAAATCTATATATATACACGTAAAAGTGTGTCAATGGAAAGCGCGAGAGAATCCCGTGAAATCAACGCGCTAACACGGCTCCCCAGTCCACTTTCTAAACTAGCATTCGGTTTATGGTTCAGGAACTAGACCCGAGACTGCATGAAAGTTGTTTTGTTCGGACATTTCCTAGAAGATGATGATCCAACACTCAATACAGTGTTATGTTTTACTTTAATATACATATATGAAGAGTTCCTATAATGATATTACAATTTATAACTTTCAAAACAGAATAATATAACAATGCACAGATATATTAAAATCATACGTTATTCCATAAATGCAATAGCGATGTAAGACTATTAACATTAAATAAGAATAAGAATTTAAATCGACTTGCAATAAAATTGTTTCGCTAAAACTTAATTTTAATTTATTTACTCGGAAATTATTAAGTCACAATGTAACTACAGAATAACTACGTCTCTTTTTCTTCGAAATTCTCTCTTTATTAGTAGCTCGCGATTGACAGTTAAGGTCGATAAGATGATCATTAGTATCGAAAGTATAAGTCTGGAAATAAATTTCTTAGTAATTGTTAATGTAGTCTCCCATTAACATATCGCCTTTTTTGGACGTGACAACAATTCTTATGATTTACTATTTTGGATTGTAAAAAAAAAGTAAAGAACGTTTTGTTGCCAACCGTTAAGAAATATGTGGAGTGATTGATTATTATTTATTGAAGAAATGAATACAATTTAATATATATAAATTATACATTCCGCGTGTTTTTTTTTATCATTTTGATAAATGCAAAATGGTGAAATGCCTCAGCAATACCTTGAAATCAATAGTATTTTTATGAACAAGTTTTCTTTTAATTTTTATATCCACATATTTTCGTTGTTAAATGTTATTCTTGCTTACATTGCTATTATTGTTGCAGTAAGCGAAATAGACCAATATCTATGGATGGTGGGTGGCTCTGCCGGTGCACTGGCACTAACTGGTGTCGCTGCTGCATCAGCCTTCTATCTCAGCACAAGGCCGAAACCAGAGAAGCCTTTAGTCACGTTACACGAACAAAGCCTCTTGGAGACGGTGAGTTTCAACAATTTGTTGTTAGGGATGTTTGTTGTAAATAATTTAAGTTCATGCTTAATCAATTGCACCGAAATCACTGAGAAAAAAAAACGATATAATGTTTCTTTTAATAGCTTTAGGAAAGTTTTGCTTCGAAAATAATAATAAGAGGTAATGTGCAGATCAGAGATCCGATTACTGATATATATAATAACATGTGTCTTAATTATTTTTAAAAGGGCAATCACAAAGTACTTATGCTCAAGTAGCTTGCGTATAAGGAAGTAAAAATTAAGTAGTGTTTATTGGCATGTCGTCGTCATGGGTTGGCGGGTTTAGGTAAGAGATAAGGATTAAATAATGTAAGTGGGCATGTGATTATAATGTTAATAACCGATAAATAGTGTTTTTCTTTGTCCGATTGATAAAAGTTTAATACGCTATAAAAGATTAATTATACCTTATTAATCATACTATTTAATGTGATATAACTATTTCGTTTGATTTGTAACTGAATCACAATAGTTCTAAAATTAGCTTTACCTTAAATAAATCCATTTATTAATAGAATAAAAGATTTTAAACGTTTACCAACAAGAACCAATTAAATTACAGTTAATAAAATTGTGAAGAAGTAAAATATTTTTTGTAACCTTGAAAGCAAAATATTATAATTTACTTAACTCAAAAGGTTTTTTCTTAATGTCAGAGTAAAGGTCTGGTCGGAATGATCTTACAACCTGGAGCTGAGATTTTATATATCGATAAAAAAAAAATAAAACTCGACTTTATGTGTCGAATGCGGTTTTTACTATTCCTAAAACCGATGTATCAAAGTTCAATATGTCCTAAACTGTGATGCCGCTTTGAATTGGCAGAGCGCATCTTCGAGCGATATTTTTAACTCATTGTGCCAAGAGCTACCCAGCTTACTGCTCTCATGTCAGTATTCAGAATTCTAGCGAAAGTGACGAGTCCGTCTCTGACCTCAAGTTTTACAAAGATATTCAAACATTAAGTGATAGAAGTGAAGAATATAATTGGCGTATAATACATTTGTCGCTGAAGACTAGACTTAATAAGACATAAGAAGTGATTGCGCAATGAAGGACTAGTACATGTTTTTAATGTATAAAAGTTACTGTGAATAAGTGATATACAGTTTAAAATGGCGTGCTGCGACTGCTGTATCGGGGTTGCACCCATACGACCACCAATAAACCTCAACGAACAATCTGACTCTGTTAAAGTAAGGCGATGTGTCTAAACTATGTTAGTTTCGTCAACTATTAAGTATATAATGTCAAATATGTAATCTACGTCCTATGAAAATATTGACGAGTCAAATGGAACGCTTTTTAATATTAATTTGAAACATTATTCAAGTAAAATTTGTTGCTCCCATAACTTTACTAATACTGATTTCTTTATTGAAGTCAAATAATTTTGACCTTTGAAGAAATAATGAAGGTTATTTAAAAAAAAAAAACCTATTTAAAAAGAAGATTTGTTGTAATCTCGATATATTGTTGATCGTGATGCGATTGTTGGCAGTCGTTCGTATAATTTAGAGATCAGATCATTGTAGGCTCAACAGATTTCAACGAGTTTTAATTTAGATGTTTTCTATAGGTTTCGTTTATATAATTCATCTCTAGAATTGGCCAGGGATGAATGTTTTGTAGCAAGATCCATTGGAGAATGTGACGTACGCGAGACGTATTCATTAAAATCATGTGGTAATTACCATGTAGTATCTACTGCCTATTAAAAGTTTGTATATGGACATTTATATTTCTATATATTTTTATTAGTATACATATTTTCAAATTTAGAAACAACAAAGAAATATATCGACAGTTCTTGTTTACTATTTGGTATCTTTGTGGTGATACACTCAGAAGTCTGAGATTGTTCACATTGATTTACGAGTTTAGAGCCTGTGATAAATGATGTAAAATCTCTCATGCATTATCCATGATGTATGACAACATTTGGTGCACAAAATATTCCTGCCATTATGTTAAACCTATCTTCATATCGAACCTGGTGAATTGTATGCAACAATATGTCACAGATGTGAATGTAAAAAAGTCGAGGCAAGAAAAGGAAAACATATATATGTAGTACGAAAATTCAATAACTTGTTATTATTCATATAGTAATTTGTAAAATAGGTCTTATAAAATCTAAAGTCGGTACGTATTTATTCCTTATTCTAAAACTCCATAGTTTCACAAACCAATTACGATTTATTTTATGTGTATCCACCGTTAGTACTGAAAAAATAAATAAATCATAAATGTGAAATTACGTATTAAAATTCACTAACGAACAAAGTCTTTGGAAACTTATATTATTGAATTTATTGATAAAAAATATCAGATGTGGAAATTGTAGCAATAGATCTTTCACGTGACAAATTCAAATTGTTGACGAAAAGTAGTTGACATAAAGAACTACTCTTATATCGCATTTAAATATTGAAAAGGTTTTCCATAAATCTTCTCAATATTTAAATAGCAACAAATAGTAACAGATATTTAAATAGTAACAGATTAAAAAGAAATTTTCATTGATTTACGCATCATATGACACATAGATTTCAAACATGAAAATGCGAAATTTTAATAAAATATGGGGTTAATGACCGTATCCATGTCAAGTATATTTTAAAAATACAATTGACCACTTAAAAAAAACACGTAGCAACAGGTCCGAAGTCACATGTTCGAACTTTGGATAAGCACAGTAACGGTTGACTTATGACATTTTTAAAATATTTGGCAAAAAGTCCAGACTGCTCACGTTTGAGAGTCACGGGATATTAATTAATTCTTTTTCATACATTACATTCACAATACTACGAATTATGATTATGTTTAAACTACCTTTAAAGTAGCTGTTACATTTAATAAAATTTAATGTTTAAAACATAATGTCCGTTTCTTATAATTTTTGTTAATAATTTGCAGCTCCAACAAATATATTAATATCAGTCGACACTTGTTTTTATCGGTCTAATATTATTTAATCCGGTGTTTACATCTAGACTCGATTTTGTTTTTAAATTACATTTTCTTATAATAAACTTCTACCGGAATGATTATGAATCAATGGTGTTAGGAATACACCTTCCCTTTCAATCGCAATACGATTTTGGAAGAAAAGCAATTTTAAATAAAAAATACGCTATTTTTTGTAGATCCAATAACTAACTCTACATAGACATAAATCTTGTGACATTCGATTTATCGAAATCAATTGCAAGGAACTATTAACCGTGCTTACATACACGTAGACACGTTATACACACAACCCTTGTTTGGCTTCGAACTGATTGTTGAAAGGAAATAATAATTTAGTTCACAATCTATAACAATTTTCTAAGACGATCTTTTAAACTATAATCTGTTCGTAATGTATCGGGAGGTTGTCAATTAATAAAATTTCCGTTTACTACAAACGATTCAAACAACATTTTAATATTATGATTCAAATAAACAATCGTCTTGTGACATATCTGGTTATCTGCCAATTGTAACATCAATGGCAATAACATTTGATGATTGATATTTTATAACAACGTCTGTAACAATGCTGACGAAAAACTTAATATTATTATTACGACGTGTTAATGAGTCGTTAGTTTGATGAGTAAGTTTACTATATCTATATGAACACTAATTAGATTTAAACTAGTATAATAATTATTTATAACACAAAATAATTTATGGATTTAAATTCCTATAACTATGTAATGATATTGGTCATTACTTGAAACAGCTGATTATTAATTTGGACACAATATAAGTTCTCAAAAAATTTTTTTTTTAGGTGACACGTTTTATGATTTATGTATATAAATTATAGATATATGTAACTCTATGTTTGTTGTCTATCTATAAACAATTTTCTAAAATTGAACTATAAATCTAAAACTCAAACATGAATTCTTTTATATTTAAAAACCATACTTAATAAAAGCTTGTTCAGTTACTACGATGTCGTTTAAAAAAATATTTTGTTAATTTATTATTTAGGAATAATTTATATTTTAAATGTTTAATCAAATAATGTCACTGGTCTTAGTCATAATTTTGCTAGGATTGTACGTAAAACTAAAAGCTAAGTCGACTGTCAATAATTACAACGCCATTAAATAAATTGATAATGCAGAGGAACTAAATATAACTATTGACTAATGCACAGCTTTCACTTGCAGTGGAGGTTCGAAGTACGAAGAATTTGTTTCTCTTTAATGTTCTCTTATTTAGGATTTGGAGACGGCATGTCACGGCATTTTGTGAAGTATCAAATTCAAAGAAGAAATTGCTACTTTCCGGTCTGAGTGACATTGAAGTCCTAAAATCTGAGTAGGTTTTCCTGTCGAGTCAAAAATATCAAAAATAATTTACAGAAAATAACAGTTACGGGTTTCGTAGGTAAAATACTTTAATAACTAGAAGATTCGTTTTATCTGAATGCTATGCATTCCAAAATAAACGTATTTAACATGTATGCTCGTCTGCGTACCTAAACGATGGCTTTAAATACAAAATGGATTAAACATTTTGAATAATTTTACATAGTCTGACACATCGTTATGGCCGAGGTGCCCTTAAATGCGTTAACTATCTATGTATTTATTTAAGAAAATATATATAATATTTCATGAAATATACAAAAATAGCGTTTTTTTAAACCTATTTTTACGACTTATAAAACATTTAATTTAATGAAAGTTAAGGGAGTGTAAAGGTTAATAACAAAAATATGTATATAACAAAAATGTGTATAATTCCGCATATCTGCATTAGAAGCAGATTGACAGAATAAGGTTTAAACTGAAATATTTTTTAAATTAACGACTTTTAATGTCACTTTTTCACATTGAGTAATAAATTAACCACTAAATAATTACCTTAAACGTCATTAAATTCAGAATATTTTTTAATTTGTAACTTCCTCCGTAAAACTACTTTGAAAGCAGATACGCGGAATTATCCAACGCTAGTTACGAAGATTTGCACTATCCCCGACGATATAACATTTTTATAGTAAAAAACGACATCTTATAATTAATATCATTATACTAGGAACTATGGAATAGAAAGTTTTAATTGAAAAATTTATTTCCTATTAGTTCATAATATTTAATTTTCTTATTTTCTATACAAAATTATTTATTTTTAAACGTTATATAAATGGATTATAAATGACTGTATTTACTACTGCTATATGAGAACGTTATGCGGAAACATCATCGGCCAAACCACTCACAATGTCAAGTATTTCAGTTATGATTATTTTTAGATCCCAGAAAAGATTATACACACGACCTTAAGATATAAACATTTTATAACTCTCACATACTCATATATAAAAAAATATTAATATTATGTTCGAAAATGAAATGATCGCATGAGAAAACGGAATCTTTATGGCCTCCGTAGAAAAACCTTTTCAGTAGTGTAGTGTAGTCTATGATAATTCAAGAATTTTACTATTTACGAAGTTTAGTTTGGTTTGGTTTAGTTGACAGTATCCTAGTAACGATAAGTAACAATTATAAAAGATGTTTTATAATCATTACGCTCCTGTGGTTATCGAGATGTGATTTAAAAATACGTTAATAGTATTTTAAGTAGCGAAATCCACAGTGTGTTTTATCATCAACTAAAAATACCCGGTCACCCAACCGCGCAACTGTCGCCGCTTTTCTTATTTTTCTTGGAGCGTTGAATTTCCCATTGACCTTGTATAATATAAATATTAATGGAACATACTCACAATTTCAAATTAATTAGTTCAGTTAAATTTATTTCAAGTATGTTATATATTAATATGAACGTCCAGTCTAAATAAATCAAAATATAATTTGTAATTGGACAAAATAACTATTAGGTGCACGTAATTATGTAAGGAAATTAGGTTTTGATAAATGACTACAAAATTTTAGGTCTTATATTTAATTATATTGTAATTTTAATAAAATGTACAACAAAAATAAAATAAACAAAAAAAAAATATTTACATCCGTGCCACAGAATCTCCCTTTCATACCTTAATGACTTTGACATATTTTTTTTGTCATATAACTATTGCAAACTGACAAAAACATACCGTACAGTTTAAGTGCTCTGCTCTTTAAAATATATTTGTATTAGATATATGTCAATGGGTTAACGTTGTGTAGTTTGCATAAATTTTTAGCTCTTCTCCGTCCTCCAAAATACTGAGTTACGTTAGGGAGAATCTGTTTATGATAAGATTGCAATTTCGACGAATATAACTTGCTATTTTCATATTATCGTTAAACAGATAACACGTGACTGCTAATCAACTCTATACACGGGTCAATAAACTCTTGTAAGAGATTACTAACTCTAATGTACTAAATAATTTATAATCAATGTTAATTTTTTTTTGTTTAAGGGGCCTGAAATGGTTCGTGTTTCAAAGTTCTATAAAGAAGCGAAAAACGGCCGTTACCTGAGATATCTGCACGACGACACTCGTACACTATATGAAACTTTTAGACGCGGTGTGAAAGAATCTAGTAAGTATAATATTTCATTTTATTCTTATGACTGCAATACGAGCGGGCATACATTATTCTAGAACCAACCGCGTTCCACATTACACTTCCGCTCATTTTCGATAAAAGCGATAATTAAGTGCTTTTTTTTCCAAAAACCTGCAAGTGGGTAATTTTTTTTTAAAGGCCTCTTATATCAAAAGTCTCTATATTATTGCATTGCAAAAGATATTAATGCAAAGATGAGAACAACGCCTTTAGTTGATAGCCACAGCAAAAGAGTCTCAAAAAAATATATAATTTATAATGTTTACTACGAATTTATATATATGTACTTGAAATATACAATGTTTTCGAATTCCTAAGATAATGGCAACTGTCTCGGTTGGCGCGAGGGACCAAATAAGCCTTATGTGTGGCAAACATACAATGAGACCCTGCTGCGTGCCAAGAACTTCGGCTCAGGTCTTGTATGCCAAGGCCTTGTCCCGGGTCAGGGCACCTTTGTGGGTAAGTGACTTGCATGTTCTTAGACGAATCCTCGGATTATACATATTAAGAACTACCATACAAAATAATAAGTTATATTTTTATAGGAATATACGCACAAAATTGCCCCGAATGGATTATGGCCGAACAAGCTGCATATTGTTATTCAATGGTTATAGTCCCACTATATGATACCTTAGGAGCCAATGCATGTGCCTTTATTATTAACCAAAGTAAGTTGTATAAAACCCTTTTGTGTGTTTTTTAACAAATTAGTTTAACAAATTTCTAAAATTTTTCTAATGCAATTTCAGCCGAAATGTCCGTAGTA
Source organism: Danaus plexippus (assembly GCF_018135715.1). NCBI lineage: Eukaryota > Metazoa > Arthropoda > Insecta > Lepidoptera > Nymphalidae > Danaus > Danaus plexippus. Next base: position 4,617,000 of record NC_083548.1, on the reverse strand, counting down.
GTATGCGAAGACGATAAGAAAGCCAATCTTCTCCTGGACCAGTCGCCCCGGTGTTTGCGTAAACTGATCACGATAAAGGAAGTATCGCCGTCTACACATCAAAGGGCAAAGAGTCGTGGTGTTGAAATTATTAAGTTTAGCGATGTAGAGATTCTAGGAGCGCAGAAAGATCACCCATGTGTTGTAAGTGCTAAGATTACTAACTAGGCACTTCATCCCCTTAAGGAATCCATATGTTATAATTTATAACTATGGTATTTAATGGAATTTATTCTCATTCCATAAAATTTCTTAATTCAGTGGTTTTATAAAATGTGTCATATTTTAAACTAATTTAATAAATATTGTCTAATGTGATTGTTTTGTGTGTGTTTGGTAATTTTACCAAACTTTCATTTACTAATTTAATTACATATCGTTATGAGTAATGAAGGATTTAAAAGCTATACATCTATTTTTTTTATAAAATAATTATTTTTAGCCACCAAAACCAGAAAACCTCTGCACAATCTGCTACACGTCTGGCACGACTGGCATGCCGAAGGGCGTGATGCTGAGCCACGAAAATGTAGTCGCCTCAATGTGCAGTGTTACCATGCAACTAGGAGAACATCGCCCCACCAAAAATGATGTCATGATCTCCTTCCTACCACTCGCGCATATGCTCGAGCGGTGCTGTGAGGTACACATAATATTATATTTATACAGACCATTAAAACTAAGACAAAAACGATAATCAATATTTTTGGTATACTTTTATTTTCATTTGAAATTTCCTGACGTGACATATGAGATCTTAACTTGGATTTTCAGAACGCTCTCTATATGGTAGGCGGAGCTGTAGGTTTTTACAGCGGTGATATTAGAAGATTAGGCGATGACCTCGCTGCACTCAAACCAACTATGATGCCAGCTGTTCCCAGACTATTAAATAGATTATATGATAAGGCCCAAAATGAGATATCCAACTCCAAAATTAAAAAGTTACTATTCAATATGGCCTTATCAGCCAAGGAGTCTGAACTAAAGAGGTATTTTGATGCAAAGTTTGAGTATTCATAATAATAGTTACAATTTTTGCAGTTATTGTTACAATAAATAACCTTGTTAGAATAAAAAAAATCTTGACAATATGAATGAACATTTTCTAGCCACCTATTAATTGATCAGTAAATGTCTAAAAATAATAACAAGTTAATTTAAAATTTATTGCACTATTTATGATTTTGTTGGTTATAATTTTTTGGACTTTTTCAGAGGTATAATCCGAGGCGATTCTATTTGGGACAAACTGGTATTCCGCAAGGTCCGCGAAGGTATGGGAGGCAGATTGCGTATTATAGTGGTGGGTTCTGCCCCGCTTGCTGGAAATGTCTTGACCTTCGCGAGATGCGCTCTTGGATGTCTGGTGAGTAATCATAAAATTTACACACCTTCAAATGTCTTACTAGTTTTAGTCTTGTATTGGTCATCGTAATGGAGGGTTCTTAAGTAAGGAGACGGAAATTAATCATAACCAAATAAAATGGTTAGTTCCTTATATTATTCCCACGTAAAAATTGTTTAGATTTTAAAATGCCTTTTAAAATATTCATTTCATACAAGTTGACGTGGCCAATTCTATTTATCATATCATATTGAAAGATTTTTCCTGTTATTATTTGTGTCAGGTTCCATTACGCATGATTTTCATTGTTTATTTTGGACGACTGCAAGGTTAAATAGCATTGAAAATAAATAAATGTTATTTGTACTGGTATTTCTTTGACCTAGCACTATAGCGTACGTCGTACTGGATAGGTTCAAATCCACTCCATTGAGGTACGATATTCTTAAGTCGAAAAAAATGATTTAAAAAACCGAGAAAGATATACTATGGAGTACTTGTATATTGATAACTATAGAATATACTGAATTCGAAAAAAAAATTCGACTACTTCAAAAATAAATCTGAAGGAGAACACATGAGAAGATATAATCTCTACAATAATTAAATATAAATGAATAAAATAAATAAACAAAAAGTTATGTCGAGAAAGGGCCACGCCTATTATTTGTTTTTTAATTAATTTACTAAGTTGTGTATTTATGGCTTCTAAGAGATATTCAAAATTAAGAAATAAACGAAAATATTTTTCCAAGATTTGGCTTCAAACACAATCAAACTTTAAACAAACTTTTAGCTAACAACCTTATAAATACATAAGCAAAGTAATCAAGATAAAAGACTGTGAAGATTGGACTTTTTATAATAATAATTTTATTACTTTTCCAGATCGTGGAAGGCTACGGTCAGACAGAGTGTACTGCGCCTGTCACTCTAACAGTTCAGGGGGATCACGTGCCTGAACATGTTGGGCCTCCCGTCGCTTGTTGTAAAGTGAAGGTATGATGATGTATCAAATGATGTTCTGAATTACAGAAAAAAATATTACATAGGATACTATTAATTAATTTAAAAACTATTCATTAAAAAAGCAATGAATCATAACAAATAAATCTTTAGTCTCCCATAATAAAAAAAAAGTGAGATGAAATAATTTCATCAGATAACTTTTAAAATCATTTGGTCTAATAAATTTTGCCCCATGTCTTACTTATCACATTTATTCACATTTTATAGTTAGTGGACGTCCCAGAAATGGAGTACTATGCATCTCAAGGTCAAGGCGAGGTATGCGTGCAGGGTGCCAATGTGTTTAAAGGTTACTTCAAGGAACCGGAGAAGACCAGACAGGTCATTGACCAGGATGGATGGCATCATACTGGAGATGTCGGCAAGTGGATGCCGGTAGGTTAAAAATATTTGCATCAAACGAAAGTTTTGCTAAAGTTGATATTATCATATACCTTCTGAAATTAACATAATAATGAGGAACTATGTACATACATATATATGATGATATTTTCTTATATTAGATTTACACTTAGAGCTGTGATCTCATACAAAAATATCAATTTACAACATTACAAAAAATGAAAAGTGAATTTTTCATCGTTAGCTATGATCCAAATGTGTTTTTAATATATCTCCAGCTTTTCTACTCTAGAGTATTTGTAATTCTAATTCTTGGAACGGGATTAGTTCAATCACTCTCTGGTTTGACTTTATTAAAATTATTTTTTTACATTTCTTTATTGCAGAATGGAACCCTAAAAATTATAGACAGAAGAAAACACATCTTTAAACTATCTCAAGGCGAATATATTGTGCCAGAAAAGATCGAAAACATTTACATTCGAAGTCAGTACGTCGAACAAGTCTTCGTCCATGGTGAATCATTAAAGGTAAAATGTCTTAAATTTCGGTATAATGAATTTAATGAGATCTAAGATTTTCGCGAGTATTCATTTAAATGAAACTAGTATTATTCGGATTTACTACGCGCAGACGAGGTGCCCGTGATCACGGTTGCTGCAAAGTAACCGAAACGTCGGGAGTATGTAGTTTTTAAATAATAAAATCCGCGTAGTAAATCTGAATAATACTAGTTTCATTTATAATGAATTTAATATTAAGTTTGTTTTGCTTAATATGAAGTAACTTTATAACATAATTTTACATAACAGGATAATATATTTATGATTATTCACATTGTCCTTAACTAAAATTTCTGACACAGTTTTGTATTGGAAAATAAATAGTTTTGAGTTAAATAATCTAAAAATAAAATTAATTTAGAGCACATATCTGAGGAAAAGCCAAAATACTTATTGTAGTAAAATATTTTCTAAAACATTTGAATTGTATGAATTTGAACAGGGTGTAGAATAAACTTCAATTTCCTTACAGTCATGCGTAGTAGGTGTAGTTGTGCCAGATGTAGATGTGGTGAAATGCTGGGCGCTTGAGAATGGTATAAAGGGTACATTCTCAGCCCTCTGCGAGGACGAGCGTGTTAAAAGCATCATTCTTGAAGATATGCTGCAGTGGGGACGCAACGCTGGCCTTAAAACTTTCGAGCAGGTAGTCTATTATTTTGTATGTTTAGGACAATAGATCTTAAGTATTAAGTAACCACAATAACCGGCTACGTTATTCACAAATAAATTGAAAATACAATTTACATATCAATAAGTAAGTCTTTAATACGTTTTCAAAAATAGCTATTCCATTTCTACTCACAATATTATTGTATAAGTGTCATATGACTGTATATTCGTAATTATATTTATTGTCATTAGTTATACACTAAATATGTTTTTTACAGGTCAAAGACATATATTTACACCCCGATCCATTCTCAGTTCAGAACGGTCTTTTGACCCCCACGATGAAAGCGAAACGACCAGAGATCAGAAACTATTTTAAACCACAAATCGACGATATGTACAAAAAACTCGAATAAAATTATGTTACGAGCAAACGTTTGAAATTAGTTTTAAAGTGTTTTCTTTTCAACTAAGAACTGTTATGACAAAATTAAGTCATGTATTATCACTGTACGATGCTAAATAAATATCTAATGCGTGAATGATATCTTTTTAGCAAAATATTTGATTATATAAATAAACAAACTCCCTTATTAGAAACCCGAGAATTGTACTCGCAATAATGAGTGTTTTTGTTTTACATAAGCTAAAGTTTCCCAAATGAAACTTATATCTACCCACCCAGTGTTGGTTTTATTTATACTTAAGATTTTTTTTTATTTGTATCGATTATTTGTACTGTCATTGTCGTGTGACAGCTATTATTAAAAACGAATGTCCAAAAATATAACAGAAATACTTTATAAAAGCTTTGAACATTTCTAAGAATCTATATAAAAAAAAAAAATTCATTCTGATCACATAACACTGATTTTATATCATTTCACAGCGAACACAGTCCCTAAGAAGACGTTTTGAAAAATGATTTATATTTTAATAACCTGCAAGTTAATTATCTAATTAAAATATATTAATTAAAACAAATTGTACCTTATTATAAGCATAGATGCATTGTACTCTTAGATCATAGCATCTATTATGGCAATAATGAAACGAGTGTTTCAAAAGTCAATTATTAAATCAATTGTATGTGTATCTTTTTTATCCAGTTTCTCTGTAATTATTTTCTATTACAATAGAATCAGATTAATAACATACAGTATCGACCTTTGAGCTATTTAAAAAGTATTAACAAGCTTGTTATTAAAGATGGCGTGTCTCAAATAAATCCAGTTTCGCTTTGATAAGATTTTTTGTTTATGGTTGTTAGATTAACCTTTTATGATATCACAATATCTTGGTTCAAGTAGGTTATTGTTATACCTATACGTTATACCTGGACGTTATACCTATTTGACTCCGAAATTTTTCTTTTTGTTTAACATATGTATATATATGTTATATACACAACAATCACAGAATTTATCTGACACATTTTATTATGGGAATCTAAATTATTTTTTATATTTTTTGCGGCTTGTAAATTGTGATACATTGTATGTAATTATCAGATGCTAGTGAAATGTGCTGCTAATAGTAATACAGCCTCAAATTTTCAGCCACATTAATACAAATCAAACATATATTTTTTTCATTTTTTCATCTGACATATAAACCAGTGTAAAAGTAGAAATATTGTACAGAGGCTATTTTGAAGATTCATTTTTATTTTTAAAGCATTTCTTCGACTACGACCTGATTTTTTTTTTATAAATGCCAAAAAAAGCTAAAGTAGTGTTTGTGTTTTTATAATATTCACATAATGAACGCCTCATGAAGTATTTAGAGTTAAATTCAGTTATAATATTTTCCTATTATTGTGTGATGAAAAGTGAGAATGAATCTCTTATTGTTTGTATGTTTGCATATTTTGCATAACTTTTAGATAATTAATTCTACGGTCCACTGAGCTTGGTGTATGTTTTATGGATTTCGCTTGTATCTTTTGTCTCAAGACGTGAACCTATTGTACTTAGTTTGACGTTATACTAGAAACTAGTGGACTATAGTTGGTAACATTCATTCAACAATTTTATAAAGTTAATATCTTCTTTATACTTTGATTCTCTTGATTCAAAATAAAAAGAGATGGATAATTTCCTGTCTTAGAAAATACTAAGTGTGTTTTTTGTATCAGTGGATGTTAACTTTATAAACTATTCTATGGAAAGCGTACTCGTAAGTTAAATACCGCACCTGTAGATATATTAAGTTAAGATTTCTGCTTTGAGCAAACGTTATGGTTTCATGTTCGAACCACAATTTTGTTGTTATTGGTGCAAGTCGTACTACAATAATTTATTTTTAAATAAAAAATAATTCTATGTTAGTCGTTTTATTTGTACAATAATTCTCTAAATATATAATTTGTCAACAAAAGTTTTATATTTGCTTTCATAAAGGACGTAATTCGCTTGTAATTAGACACAAATGTATATTGTTGCTCTCTTACGTAATGAATTCGCTTAATATCGAGTTTTTTCCGTCAAGCCGGTGGTTGACCGATGATATCACACTCGTGAAACATTTGAAATTCGATGAATAATCTGCATGAAGATAATATTGATAAGTGGCTTGTGACACGGACTGCGGCGGTTACGTCCCTTAAGGAAAACCGAATGGTTGCGTAAAAATGTATTTATTGATAAGATTATGCTATAAGAATGTAAAACAATGTATCTTACGTTTGGCCCCAAATCTGAGTATTTTGCAAGTACTTCATAGGTTGACAAAATGTTTGTTTGTTGGAGTAAAATTTTAACTTAAATGTATCTACCTAATGTGCCTGACACTGAGCTCCTATTAACAAGGGCTTGTAAACACTTAAAATTAAATTTATTTCATTGCAAAACATTATGGCTATTCTAGTCCTACAATATTTATGTATATGTTTTGTCTGTCTTGCAAAGTTTAATTAAATATTTTTTAAATTTTATTTCTGTTACTTAACATTCAAAGTATCAGAAAATCACCGAGTGATTTAAAAAATTTGCTGAGTAAATACGAAATTAATATAATTGACAAAAACGTCAACTCCTTAAATTTATATATTTGAACTAAATAGTGTTCGACTGTTACTTATACTTCCTGTTCGGCGGAGAAAATGGATCTGAAGTAGGTGAACGCAATGTTAATAACAAACTAGTCACTCTAGCCTTGAAGACAAACAAATTAAAATTGGAACTGTTTATATTTCGGCAAACATAAATAATAGAAAAATATATTTGTCACGCTGAAGGGGTCGTCGTTTCAAAATCATTCCTTTCCGTGTATTCGTTCATTATCTGGTAGTAATAATTGTCATAAGTGAAATCATAATTATTGTTTCCAAATTACCCAATTCATCGATGTAAATAATTTTAGTAATACATCAGGTGATTAGTTTTGTTCGAGTACCCACAATCGTAATACAGAATTTACCATATAAAAGTCCAAGCATAATCGTACTGAACTCATTCTACATTGGTCGCTCTAAGGAGCCACAGTGGTAGAATCTCTGCTATAAAATTAATCTCTGCAATAAACAAGTATGACTTTGAGTAAAGATTTCTTCAAAATGGATTTCTTCTTCATAGGTACTCAGTGCCCAGACTCAAAGGCAACTAGGGTCCTGGTCTCGGTTCCACGAGGATCCCCTCGCTCTCACATATTCATCTGTTATTTACTAAAAAATATTATGATCTAAGATTCACCTGATGTTTAGTGCGAGTGTGATACTATCACACTGTTCCGATTACTGTAATTATTACATAATAGATAATTATCACCACATCTAACGTTAATCACCAAGTCAGTAAGATAATTTGTTTACTTGAAATAGCTATAAAATAATTTTTTTTTGTGACGACGAAAACTTCTCAGCAGTATATGGATTCACAGTGCTGTTGCTGTGTCCATCACTTTGCAAATATTTTTTTTTCGAGAAGTTCTTTTTTTTTGTTAAATTAATAAAATGATTATGTTTACGACACAAGACCTTTTGAAAATATTTGAGTAGCCACGATGGGTTCTGCTTTACTTTTCTATTATCACGGCATTGTGGGGGCTCATGCAATATTGGTATTTTTCAAAACATCTATCTCATTTCCATTTTTGAGGACACGTGAACAAGTAATATCTCAAGGCCACTCGCTTCTAGTTCAACAAAAGGTAGTTTTGCTCGGTCTGAAAAGCAATTCTTTCCCTGGGATGGAATTTCTGACTTAAAGCCTTTTGACTACCCTCCATTTATATTCGGTTTACCATTTGGTGTTGAGTCGTATTCATCATTCACATTGGAAATAAGCCAAGAGGCGAGACGGAAATTGATATTCTCATAGCTGGCAAGTGACATTACTCGAAGCAGTAAATTTCCCTCCAAAAAAGTGGCTCTGTGTAAGGTCAAGGATGAAGCTTACCAGTAAACGTAAAGAAAAGTCATCCCAGAGAGATTGCAGTACTCATATACAGTTTTTTTCGGGGTTTTTTACGGGTAATCATATACTGCCCACTGCAACGCTTTTCACTATCAAGATACAGTTACAAAGAAGGTTGCTTTTCTGGATTTTCTACTCGAGTGTGAAGGCGATATTTATGAAAGATGATATACTTAAGTCGAGTAGAAACGCAAGCATGAAGTATTTTAGTTGTTTCCAGAGATATCCCAATACTTCTGGCATTCGTCAAGAAGGAAAGTGAAAGGGAACATTTTAATGTAAATTAAATAATACACAAAAAAATAAAATAAGGAAATCACATTTATTTTATAAGAAAAATATTTTCAAAATGTCAAACAAAATTATTAAAAAAACTTGTAAAATTCTATCTTAGTCATTGAACTTTTAGAAAATAAAAATCGACTTGACTGCAAATAAATAGAATTTATATTTATTTCAACTTTGACGTAACTCACATTATTTAAAGTTTGTCATAAATAACTTTCATACAAGTTTAACGTGGGTCACGTACGATTTTATAATATGTTATATTAATATATTAAGATTTATGAGTAACAAATTATTTTATATTTAGAATCTTTTTATAATATTTGTTGAAACTCCCCAGGATTAATTGTACTAATTCTCCTTCGTTGGCATCAGGTGAGACGAAAACTAAAAGAAATCAATAATGCCTATTTAAGTTTCTAAAGAATGTCTTAAAATAATTGTTCATACAAATGTAAACTAAATTTAGGATAAAAAGCGACTACACACGTTTTCTTTTTTAAGTGAAACTTCTTTAGAATCCTGATTTCAAACTCAATGAATCGAAAAAATAGGTCCATAGAGACACAAACACATCAATGTATAGGATTCAGCCGGCGAGAGAATGAGTTCGACCACATTAGACGTTCCTGATCTTCTCTTTGCGCTACTCTTCGTAGCATCCCCACTATCGTCTACTAAACATTGTCTATATGTAGTGGTATAGTCAGTATACCTATATCTAAATGAAAGTAATATTTTTCGGATTATTCAAGGCGTAATCCGGAAAATATTAGTTTCATTAAAATGAATACTCGCGAAAGTCGTAGATCTCATTATATCTAATATCTATATCTTGCTCTAGGTGCGAGCGTCCTACGTGTTATGTTAGTATGTGTTTGCGCCTGCGTATTACAAAATTTTAGTATAAGTGTGTTGATTGTTGATGAATTTTTATTTGTATCAATATTTTCATCTCCTTGATAAATTAATTTTATAATTATGCCAAAAATTATAGCTGAAAAGAATCATGAATACGTGCGGAATAATATGAAAATAAAATTTAAAAAACCGCTAAAAGTTCTACGGAACGTGTCAGAGAATTTCGTGCACGTCAAAAAAGTAATTATCACATGTCCTTACGTGAATGATAATGTGCCCGCTGTACCAAATATAAGTACTTGAATATTTACAAATATACCCACCCATTAATGTAAGTCGTGGTGGCCTGGAGGTTAAATGCCCGCCTCTATACCTGAGGGCGCGGGCTTGAAACCTGGCAAGTACCAATGTGATCTTTTCCGAATCATATGTACTTTCTAAGAGTATTTAGACACCACCGACGGACGGTGAAGGAAAACATCGTGAGGAAAACTGGTCTTATAATTTCAAATTATAAGATTGAAATCGCAAACCCGTCTTGAGCAAGCATGGTTATTTATGCTCTAACCTTCTCCATGTGAGAAGAGGCCTTTGCTCAGCAATGGGTTCAGATAGGCTGATGATGAATATAAAATACAAGAAAGGAAATAACAGTAAAGGAAGTTGGTAATTATAAAAAAAATATTTACACTTGAAAAAGGTAGTATAAATTATAATGAGGAGTACTCTAGTAAAAGGAAATTTTACTTTAAAGACAAGAAGTTCTGTTTTCGGTTTCGGGGTACTTATTATAGAAAAAGCTTTATACCAGAATAAATATGTAATTGAAACTAAGTTTTTCGGACACAAGTATTTTTTATAATGTTATGTCAACATGATCTCAGCGTTTCGGTTCCTTTACAGCGACCGTGATCGACGGCAAACGATATGAAAGGATCCGTCCGATATGATGATCACAGTGACAGTCTACGTCGATGAACGATAGCAACCTTTCATAACTTTTAATGGAAATACTTTTTCTTACTTAGCTATTAGTATATACTGAAATAAGTTTTTTTTTTTAATGTTCAACATGGCAAAATATAAAACACAAGAAATATTTTAAAACTATTATTCTTTAGCTTATTTTGATTTAAATGTTCCTGAGGTCCCACTACCCGATAAATCTGTCTAGTTATTTAAAACTCCTTTAAATTTTCAAGAGATTATTAGATTTCATTTCAGACTCCTGTGATACCGTTACGTTTTTGTCCCATTTTAATCTTATTTATTTTTTCTATAGTATTTTTGAAAGACATAGAATACTAAGTTTAATATTTTTATATTTTTAACCCCCGACGCAAAAACGACGGGGTGTTATAAGTTTGACGTGTCTGTGTGTATGTCTGTCTGAGGCAACGTAGCTCCCAAACGGATGATCCGATTTTAATGCGGTTTTTTTTGTTTGAAAGGTATATCCGTCGAGAGTTTTCTTAGCTATGTTTGGTGGATATCGGCTCAGGCCTTCAAGGTCAACAGGTCGTTTGTTAGATGTGATAGGAATGCTTTGTTTGCTTGCAAGCATATGTGGGATCTGACATTTGAAACACTAACCTTTTGTCATAATAATTGCGTACTTTTTTTTAGGTCGGGGGTTTTATTAAATTTTTAGTTTATATTATCAAATCAATTATTATCTAATAAAATTAAAGCAACTACAAGTACTTTTGCCTTTTTTTATAAGTTACAGAGGATTGATAGATTATTTATTAATACTTTCATACATACATTAACTGAAATTTTAACCTTATAATTAAAGAATCTCCTATATATAATTATTATTATACGTATAATATTTACATTATATCAACAATGCCTTTAATATTGGAACAAAATATTTATTGAAAAAAAACTGGCCGCCATTCGTAAACAGAATCTTCAAAATCTCGGCTATATACTTAATGATAACAATTAACAATTTTGTTTAAAAGCGTCATCTAGTGTTGGATAGCTAAACTAGTAGCTCGATTTGAAGATAAATATTGAGAATATATATTTGTACTCACCATAACTATACTATACCTAAATTTTTTTCTGCCGTCATCTCCATTATTTAGCACTGAATATTTATTGCACAATTTTTGTGTCTGGCCATTATCAATGAATATGTATAGAAACGGTTTCTCTTTTCTAACCGTTGTTAATGAAACGAGCCGTAGATAATTAGTTGATAACATATCTCTTAAGTTAATTAATATATATTAAAAAATACTGATAGTAATTGTTCCAATAAAGGATAATAGGATTGTATGATGTTGTTTGTTGCCCTTACTTGATGCACAAACAAATTACTGAGGGATTAAATACGATAAAAGAACCGTTATCAACGTTTCTAAAATCTTTTCTCCGTCAATTTGTTTCGTAATATTAGGTTAAAACATAATGTTAATTTCTAGAAGTCATTTACTTACCCACATTATTGAACAAATGACGTAAAATCGCTGCGCATTCATTCATATTCACAGCGCGGCGTTTTTATTTATACCTTATACCGCTTATCGGCGCATCACGCCGGGCCCAGTCACTGCTTAGTTGCCATACGGGCAGCGGACTAGTAGCTCGTGTATATTGCTGCACTCTATCGCCGATCAGCCTCACTGGCTCTGCTTCCAGTGACCTTGGCGCTGTACGTTCATTGGCCGCTATGCCAAGCGTCGCGAACGGATCCCTAAACTATGATCTTGATGTTTCATAAAACATAACCGGGAATTGTGTACGGCAGCAGGTGTCGGTGACGTTTCACGTCATCTGTCAAGATGTGTGACAACATAACCTCTATGTAACTAAAAACATTTTAAATTCGTTAACGACTATGAAAATGCGGGAACCAGCCAGACGTGGTAAGATCTTTTTTTATATGTTATGTATGATATGCTCTGGTTACATCATGGAAACAATATGTGTATAATTTTATGCCGGCTGTATAATGGGCCAACTCGCACAGGTTATTTATTCATTTACATTACCAGACAAAGCCGTGATCTCTGTACGGAATCTAAAAATAACTCGTACAGTAATGGCGGTTAGGTTAATCAGCGGCTTACTATAAGTTACTACCCCATTACTAATGCATTGCATTAATTATGTGCATGCATTGTAATTTCCTTTCAAACATTGTCCTGCATTAGTTGCATTCCGTTGTTTGAAATGTTACAGAACTGGTCGCGATGAAGCATGTATAATTCACCTAAGCGCTAATGTTTGCTAATGTTATACCTATAAGTTATTTTTCCAGTTCTACAGGAAAATTATATTTTTTTCTTATAACAAAAGAACTCAAATATCATATGCTTACAATATATGTTAAGATACGAAAATACAGAATTAGAAGGATTTATACAATACATGATTATTTTTAAATAATGTAATTTGCTATTTAAATAAATTTTGAATGATTTAATATTACAGTTGCACAGACTATTGACGAGTCTAAAATTTTAATATTAAATCACTTCTGACAATATTAAAACAATATATAATTTTCGATATATTCCAATTAGATTTAAACTAAAAATTCTAAGGTTGCATGCGAAAGCGACCTCATAGTGCTTCATTATGATTATGAAATGACAAACCACTCATTATCTTCGTTTAATCCTGGACGAAAGGGTGGGTACTAACCTTTCAAAGTTCCAAAGCGACGTACTAAAAAATATATCATATTATTCATAGTCAGTTAGATGACGTAAGACGTAAAAGTCTTCTTACTTTTTTTTAATTATCTCACTGCACCATTTATTACAATAGATTTACATTTTTTTATTTAGATTTACATTTTTATGTCTCAGAATTAAATTCTAATAAAATAGAAGAAGTAATTATATATAAATTCTATCTATGAACTGTGGTTTTAACATTATTGAGTGATGGAAGTGAAAAGTCCACTTTTAACATTTGATAAGATTTGATATTAATCGCATTAAAATGTTAGCAAATTCATTAAACTGATAATCTTAAAATCCTCTCCAATAAGGAAACTGAACAAAAAAATATGTTCCAACAACTTTTTTGTGAGAACTTAGAGATGTTACGAAAAATACGATCATCAAATGGCAGCTATCGATTAAACTGAAACAAATGAAGTTATAGGTACAAGTTAATATATTTTTTTAAACGAGTGTTACTTTCTACAAATTCTTTTCATATTAATTACAAATTTAAGTTTGTTAATTTCGATTTAATTAAGATGTTTTAAACATTAAAATTATTCCTAATTAAGTATTAATGCTTTCAATATCGACACTAAAAGGCTATTCTTCTTATTGTCTTAGTTTATCGGTATCAAGAATGTAAAATGAAAAATGTGGTAGAGAGTAAAAGTGTTGACTCAAAGATCTTTTGAGTTTTAAGGATCTAGCTTCATCTTTACAATGAATTGTTTATTCGTGAATCGTATTAAATCCTGTCAGAAACAACACTCGAAAATCCGTAACGAAATAAACTATAAATTAAATCTAACAAATTTCTTTTCATCCAATATTAAAAGTCTCATAATAAAATGAATTTAAATCGTCGGGAATCTTATCTCGCAAATGTGCCTATATTAATAGAACCTAGTTAAATAATTTACTTTTTAAATTTATTTGAAGGATATAACCGTTTTATATGACCTGAAAGTCGCAAAGAAGTCACTACGTATATGAAAGTAATTCATATCTCTTTTATAATAATTTTACAAAGACGTACATATATTTTATTATATATATCGAGCGCGAAGATAAATAAAATTTATGAATGAAGTTTATAGTACTTGCAGCAGTTTCAAAAGCTCTTATTAAAACTCCTTGAACTTCTTATCATATTATATTGACACAATTAATCTTTAAATAAAGAATGATGGCAGTGACACTTTGCTACATGAGTTTTTTCACTTTATTAATGATCATTTATACAGAAAACTTTATCTATTTCTGTTATTTATTTATCTCATTTGTGCATATGATTATATATAAAATGTGGAAATTGTTTTTAATGTGTATGTGTGATGAATATATAATTATAAAAGTAATGTTTGTGAATGGCTCGGACGACTCAGTTCGAAATTTTTCTATGACGTCAAGATAAATAATATCGATCTCAATGATAAAGCTATCAATAGTCCGCAGTCGTTCTTCAGTTGGATTGATATGATATAAAAAAAAAATACTTATCAAGTTACTATGATTTATAAGACGTTATCAGTGTTGTTGAAAACAATCGTAGGTACACGGTCTTACCAAAGATAATGTCACATCCGTAAATAGTACATTTGATTTAATATCTCGTTTTTAAATCTTTGCGATAAAAGAGTCATAGCTTCCAATGAAGAAAATTATTTTAATTTTTATTAAATAACTCGCTGTTATCGTATTTTTGGATATATATCGCAATTCTGGTTTTATAAATCATGATGATGGAATAGGAAAAATGTTATTTAAGGGATGTTGTTCAATAAACGTGTTCAATAATTAATAAACAATTATTTTCGTTTAAATTTTCACATCAAACACTAAAATATCTAATTTTCAAACTGATCTCTGTCTGGAAAATATATAATATTGATGTTCTAAAATAATCGATACATTACAGTTGTAATTTTACCGAGCAAATATAAATTTTATAGATGATTATGTAATATTACACATAAAGGTAGGTATATTTATTTATCAGAGAGATTTTATATAGATACATAACAAAAATTTGTGTTGTTTTTTCTATATTGCCACTTGTAAATTAAAATTCTTTATTACTTTTTATATAAAATCTATAATGAAAGAAAAATTTATTTGACAACAAAATTTTTAACGCTGTCTAAAGTGTGTTACATCACAGTAAGCATCACTAAAAGGTTCAATAGCTATGAAGCTCATTAATGGTTATAATTAAAAAACAATAAATTAAAATAAATTCTATAGATAATAAAAAAAAAATATGTATATGGTTGGATTTATCTACAACATCCGTGTAAGAAGATGCGAGAAATATCAGTCATAAAAACTTTAAATGCCAAAGCATAATTTCTTCTCATATTACTTGTAAAACCTCCTTCATTTGAATCTATATTTTTTTTATTTAATTGAACATTCTACAAGGTTTATTGATTTTTGCGAACCAAATAGCTTCCTTACAGATGACGCTACATCTAATTGCGTATCACTCAATTTTATTGCCGACTTTGATAGATGGTTGAGCTCACCATCACGGCTATTTTGACGGTCATAAACAAGTTATATTATACGTAGAATAAAATCTAATAATAGAAATAAATTTTGGCGGATTTTAATAATACGATTCTTCTGAATTGCTATTTTAATGTGATCGCTCCTTTACGTTCTTGATCTTTGAATTAGAAACCTCAATTTTGAATAACAATATATAAATTTTAACAAAATCAACCTTGTTGGTATTATTATTACATAATAAAATTCAATTACATTAATGTTTCCATATTGACGATCCAGTATGCCAATACTAAAGAAATAAACAAATGAAAAAGTTATATAAACGTCATAAAAAATTGTACCGAATTAAAATAATAAATTAAAAACTTTCCTCTTATACGACTGTTAAAAATAGACCGAAATTTTGATTTACCCTAGAACGTATTTAGGCTTAAAAAGTTTAAGAATTATAAAATTCTTTACCCTGATTCAAACCATCAATAGCAGTCGATTGCGGCCATGAATAATGCAGGTATGTAAAAAATTTATGTAATTCTCCAATACACGTGACTGGGATAAAATAGCAAGGGTTCGAGGTACTTTCGTGTATAGAATTAATATTAGTCTTGATGTAAAATATTAGGCAGAATGAATTACGTAAATAGACTAATAAACTCAGATCAAATTTTATTTGCACAAGGCTTACAGACTTTCTAAACTCAAAAGTTGTTTTACTTAGTATTTCAAAGCCAGCGTGTGGTTTTAATTCATATCAAACGGTCAGGAGGCTTACCAACTGCTGTGTCCAAAATTAAAAGATATTTTTTTTAGTTAACATCGGAAAACATGTTTTTTTAAAGTCCCGTTCTTCAATCGCCAAAAAGGAAGTCCTTATATAATCTATATGATTTGGTTGTTAGTCTGTCTAGACAATTTTTCCAAAGAAACGTAGGCAAATTACAGTTTTTCACTCTGCAATAATTTAAAAATATTTGATGGCTGTCAGAGATTTCAAAACAGATCAGGCCATCCCGGTGACATTACCATGATATTTTGCAAGAAGTACCTAATATCTTATAATATTAGTGACCCATAATGTTCTCTGTTTCCATTATTACAAGACGGCAAATAGTTTTTCTTCAGGTGTTTTGTCTACAATTTCAACCTATGTACAAGCATTAAGCAATGATATAATGAATTTGACAAAAAAACAAATAAATTGAGATCTAAGACTTTCGCGAGTTTTATTCATTTAAATGAAACTAATATATTTCGGATATACTACGCGTAGTAGCAGTATATTCTAAATGTATTAGTTTCATTTAAATTCAAATAAATTATCCATAAACGGCTTACATTTTATCATTTAAAAGCAAATATTTGTAATCGAAAATATCTTATAGTAATCTTAATGTTACACATGATTTACAAAACGTCTTGTCGTCGAAACTTATTCTTCATCGGATAAAACGTTTTATACGGACAGCACTTTAGCAATTTAATAATTTGGAACTATAATGACGTCTAATATGTGAGACTTCGAGTCTCAAACGACGGACAAAATCTGGAAAATAATATTATAAAAAAATACAACTAATATACTTAAATTCTTATTTCCTTTAGTGTGTTTTAGAAAATATTTTTTCTTTATTTGTATTGTTATAAATATACTTTAAAATTATTCAGAAAGATTTCTAAATTTAATGATTTCTTCTTTCGCTTCTGTAAAAGGTAATTGAAATAGACGCGTTAGAAAGCTGCTAGACTGGATGTTGGTAGTAATGTGTCTGATCCTTTAGATGGGTAATAATTACAATATGTTTATTTAAAGTATTTGTATCAAATAGTAACTTGCAACCAGGTGTGTATTCGCGAGTTGGTATCATTGAATAGACATGTTTGTTTTTACATGATAATGGAAGTCATAAAAATATTTATATACCAATATCTACAGATTTTTAAATTCACTAAAATCAATGCTTTATGAAGAAAATAATTAATTGAGGCATGCACCGGAGTAATAACACGCTTATATTCAAAGTGTGATATAATAATAAATCTTTAATAAATAAATTCTTTTAGCTGAATTAATTTACATTTTGTTGACATAATTAAAAGTGTCCTTTGAAGTTGCGCAAAAACATTGAACTATGTTCAGTTGCAAATTGTAAATAATTTACATTCAATTGAATTCTCAAAACTTGTTATTATTATGTACAAGACAACGTTGAAAAAACCTTCATAAATATGGATGAACCTTCTCTTGTATATACAAAATTATAATCTGTTGTTGACGGATTATTTAACTACAAACTTTATTATCCAGCAATAGAACTGTTTTTAAATCAGCATTTTCAAAAGATGAGTACTTACTATAAAATGCATTCATAAGTCGTATCGTTAGAATAGTTCATGTTTAAGAAATGTATATAAAGATAATTTTGTTTAATTTTTAATAATTTAGACTCTGAACTTTTATTAAGAACATTTGTTTATATTGTTAGCAATGATCTTATAACCACCAATAACAATCTGATAGTTAACAATGACTGACGATTTTTAGTAATGTCAGGTGGAATAGAAAATTGTAATATTTTATTCTCGTTTGTTGTATTCCTCACGTGGAATGTTCCGAGCGCTACCTTATTATTTTTGGCTATGTGACAGTTTCTGTTCATATCGATACATAAATTGTTTAGTTTAAAGCCATCATTGACGTTGATATATATCATTTGCGCTTAAATGAGTTCCGGGTCAACAAAATTATTTGGTCACTCTCCACATTTCTATATCTGCATATGACACTGAACGTAGGAGACCAATAAATCAGCATATAGTAAATAGTATAAAGATCAAGGAGAAAAATATATCAGATCAGAGAATTAGAGATCGTATTTGTAATATTGCTTTTTTGATAATAGCAAAGGTTATATTGGGAAACTTTGAAATGTTTCTGACATAGTTACATTATAATTGTTAGATATTATCTTAACGTCATTAGCATAGCGCTAACTACACGTAATGCTTATCCTTATGTTTCAGATGATAAATAATTAACAAAATATCATCACTGTTCATGTTTATAAAAAATAATCTTAAGAAATCAGTAATTTAATATGTAATAAGGTAGAGAGATAGACAAAATTATATTTCGTAAGTCGCAAATAAAAATTTAAATGATACAAGCGACTTACATAGACAGCGGTTTCTAGGAATATTCGATCTTAAATATCCCTAACGTACACGATGATATATTTGTTTATGTTTGATGAATTTTCTGTGATGTTTAATGTTATCGTATGTAGCATGTTGTATGAAGATTGTATAAATAAAATGGACTAATGATTTAAACGCTATTTAAAAGAATAACGCTTGTATAATATTCATCTAGAGTTGTATAACTTCAATCTTAAGTATTTCTGAGTTCACAATACACGTTCCACTTGATTATGGCCATTACATAATGTAAAAGATATTTATGGATATTAAAAGATAATAGTTCTTGGATGAGTAAGTGAGATAAGAATATGTAAATATATAAGTGCAAATAATAGCTATAGACAGATTTAGAGGCTTTAGGAGTTTCACGAGGTCATATTTAAAGAGTTTTAATTTAAAGAGAGTATTTCAATTTTATTTTTCTACATTATCCTTTGTCACTTTCATCTCTTTTTTCCCGTGATCACGATTACAGCAATCGAATCGAATCGTTGCATTAAATGTAGTGTAATAGAATCTCGAAGAAAATAAAGAAAACAGAGTTAAATGTGAAATAACTTTAATTTTTAAATAAAATATGTTGAAATTTCATAGCATTGCGAGGGTACTTTCTGCCAGAGTTTCATTTATGTATTTTTAGGTGATAAATAACATTTGAAATAAAAAACTAATGTATAACTCTTATTATAACTACGCAGCTTTACTTCTCACGAAGGTATTCAATGGAATGCTTGCATCGGCCTTGAGTGCAGTATTTGCTTCGTCCATAATGGCAAAAGCGATTCCGTTCAGTATCTATTTAAATTTCGTCCCACTTACAAAAAAATATTTATTTTTGTTAATAAAATTATAATATGTTAATCGATTTTAATATATTCAGTATTTTGTACATCTCGCAGATTGTCTACATATAAATAGAAGATCCTGTTTTCTGTCGTTGAACGGAAAATGTGTCGGATATTTTTGAGATTCTTTCTGTTTACGTATAAATATTATACGTGAATATATAATGTTGGAATCGTGTTTTTTAGGAATACATTTAACGAAAGTTTAAAGTAGAAGTTCTTTATACGCGTCTTAGTCGTAACCTTTATGATTTCAAATTTAGCTTCAAGGTAGCTTGCCTTATTTATTGATATAGTTGTTATAGCATTAGGATCCTGTGAGTCCGCGTCATGGCACATCTATACAGCCATCACTAATATTAGTATTCCAATATATAAGAGGAAGAAAAAATTAAGTTAAAAGCCATAGATTTTACATAAACCGCCACTGTAATGATTGTCTAACTGCATACGTTGAACTATTTTAAACTTATTAATGTTTTTTTTTATAATCTAATACAGCTTATTTCGTTATTATTAAATATTAAAGCTGATAAAATATCAACACGTCAATATTTTCCTACGTTAAGGACCTCGTTAATGTACAATAAAGATTTTGAGGTCTGTATAATCTGTTGTTATTTTTATATTCTATATTAAGTAATACAAATATCATGAGTTGTGAGCCAGATACAACTATACAGAGCTGTTAGTAATGTAAGTGGTTGGCTTATACAGTGTGTTCTATTTTATAACACTTTTCCATATAAAATTTAAAATTATAAACACGATGATTTGTAGGACACGAAAACCCATATTTAATTGTTGTTTTAAAAGGAGACATTGTGGGGGTTAGTGTGAGCAGAACGTTATCAAAATAATTGATTTACATTCATTAAATTATTCTTTAAGATATTAATTAAAGTATATAAGTTAATAGCATGAGACGAAAACAAACACTGTTTCTTTTTAATAAAACCTTAGTACTTAACAGAGGCTTAAATTTCGTATTCAAATTTTTATATTTTTGGCGAAAGAAACTGCTGCGGCAATTGAATTTTTAAATTCTAAAATTATGTTCATTAAAATGTCAATAAATTATAAAGTTTATAAAATTGGAGTCGTATCTCGCTTCTAAAAATAAAACATCCAACTCTTACCAAAAACAAAAATCTTAAAATAAAGATAAACGTAGGATAAAGCCAATACTTTATTTACTATGTATATACACCTACGTTTAAGATTAATGGAACACAATTTTACATAGAGCTAAACAGTATTGGACATATTGTACCCCGTAAATGGTAATGCTTTGGATCATCATACTGTACATCTGTTATAAGTTCAACCAATTTATCCGGGTCGAGTGATTGTGTCCCAAAATAGATCACACACGACAATTGTAGAAACCTCGTGGAGTCCCACGAGGTATAGTCATATATCATGGGGATTAGGATTATAAATTGCATGCCTTTTTTGTTTGCATTATAGTTTTTATTGATTGTCTGTCACATCTTATGTAAGATATCTTTTTTCTAACATATACCATGCATTATGTAGTAAATAATAGATTTGGTCACATTTTTGTGCAACCAAAATAACAGAAAAGAAACAACAAATAGTAAAAGACAGCAATTGTATCACTACATCAAATAATTCATTAGGAAATTTCATCAAACGAACTTAACGAAATTAAGACTATCAATGTCGTGTAACAAATAACTTGTTATGATTTAATTATTTATGACGTAAGTATATTTATTTAGTTCCTTGACCCTGACTACATGTAGTTCCTTTGAAAATTGCAATGGACATTTTTTTGACATTTTTATAATCCAGTTTTAAATACCGCCTGTGTGTTCGGAATAGCTTCTTTTTAAATGTCTATCATATAAGACTGCTATTTATACTACCGAAAAATTTTTATTACACGCTTTGGCTTTCAAATTATATTACTTTAATACACCGTCTGTTTCCGTCTCACTTCTAGCCTCTAGAGTCTAGATTTTTTGCTAATAAAAGCGCACATCTGTTTAATATTCTAATATCTTTACGTTTGGTTAATTATAAATAAAATTTTTGCTCTTCCTCCTTTAAACATAAATATTGCACATAAAACATATCCCTAAAAAAATATTTTCTTATTCTTTAAAAATTCAACTACTTTTGAGCACTGTTTTAAGTTCATTTAAATGAATAAAACTCGCGAAAGACTAAGATCTCATTACTGTTTTAAGTTGATTAAAGTGAAAACTGTAAAGCGTTGCTATTTTTTTGCTATTTTATAGAAATGTGAAACTATTTTGTATGATGTTTATTTATTTGGAGTAAGTTTTTTGAAGAGCGTTATTGTTATAAAAAAATAATAATACAAAATTTATATGTAATCAATTCCAGAATAGATTATAATGAAATAATTCTCAAAATTAATAAAATGCGAAAAAACAAGTGTTTGGAAATATATGATGTATGTTTATCAACTTTATCGAAAACTTTTACGAGGTGGAAGAGTTACCAAATTTTATAGAATATGTATATTGTTAAAACTTGGTACCTCTTTCTTTTGAAGCTGGTTAGAAAGATGCGAATTCATGACTAAGTATCTGGTCGCATATCTTATTAGGGAGGTGCCGTGATGAGTCAAGCATTGGTAAATTACTTTCAAGGAATCAAATACAGGCTGTATCGTTTGCGTTCCCCTTAATCTTACAAACCATTTTGGACATTAAAAGTTTATTGAATATTTGATATAATATACGAAATATCCTAATAATATCATTAACGATGATGCTTCTGTTTTTGTAATAAAGATTTTTTTACCATACAACGATATCAATAATTTTCATCTAAATTGAAATTTAAACAAGAGTAAAATTTAAATGACTACAAACAATACAGAGAAGCCAATATCTAGAAAACAAAAACAAAAAAAAAATATTCAAATCAAAAACGCCTTTCACCAAAAAACTCAGTGACTGATGTCACCTTTTAGTTTTCAAAAATAAAAAGCAGGATGATAATTCTTTAGCGTTTTTACGATAGAGGTATAAAAAACTGATCGTAAATTAAGGAGATAATGTAACATACTGATTTTTGTTTCTCATAACATCATTTTAGCTTGTTATTTTATTGGAACGGGAAATTTCAATCAAAAGTAATGTCTGAATTAGGTTTTTTATACATAAGATTTTATTTTGTTTCGAATATTTGCAGATGTAAATAATAAAAAATATATGTTTATTGTTTCATTTATATCTAGCCTTATTAACTTCTATTATATCAATTAATTACGTTAATGCAATCAACACAAATTTTAGTTGTTGAATACAAGGGTGGCCTGCCCCACAAGCTTACTAAGTCAAAGAAATTCTCAATTTAGAATTACGCGCAATTTGTAGGTCTATTGACTAAAACAAGCAAGAGTAAATGCCGAGAATTTGTAGTAGATAACATGAGTAATAATAAAATTACTATTTTTCATTTTAACTGAATTAGATCCAAAAAGGAAAACCTTAAGTTACAGAAGACATGCCAGAGAAGACTTTTATGTATATTTTTCAATCGATGTCCATCTCATATTTGGTATTCCACACAGTGCTGTAAGTTAATCTTCTGTAAGGCTTTGTACAGATATAACCTTGAATTTGATCCTATCTTTTTTGCTTAATAAACGTCCAGATGGATATATAGATATGGACTGATATTCTATGGAATATATTTCACTACTAGAGATATTTTCTTTGGTAAAACCTAAAATAAACATAGTGTTAGCGTCCTCAGTATTAAGAGGCGTCTATTTTGAGATATACAGTCAATTAATTCAGGAAGTACCCAGTTTAGATGAATTTTAAGATAGTATAGTCACACTTAGTACGTCCGAAATAGAATTGAATGCTATGTACAAAAATATTGAATAATAAAGGATCCATATATATCTATATATACATACCTTGAGGAACAATTGACAGACAATTTCTAGAATACTTCTGTTTTAAAAGTGTCCATTTAGAACAAAATAAATTAGATTTTTTTTTTATTATAAAATATATATGTCATACATATGTTATTATTAAGTTAAGTAATTTTTATATTTTTGTCCTCACAAGTACATACTACTCAAAAATTGTATCACGTATATCATCTAATAAATTGATAAATGTCTAATCTTAAATTTATAAAAAGGTTTTATTTTAAAATTAAAGTCGGTATTTTCCTATTATTCCTTTTATATAAATACAAGTGATGTATACATATATGTAAATCTATTTATTTAACTTCAGCAACGTAGACAAGTTATGATTTTTGTACTGTATGTTTATATTATTGTATGGATGGAAATATGCATGTATCTTAATAGAATATCAAAAGAAACACATCTAAGTAGTACCTAAATGATGACGAATGTCTACAAAAGTCATACAATCCTAATCCCTCTGAATATAAAGAGACAATAATTCAATACAGGGTTGTTTTCTTTAACATGAAGTCACCAAGTATAAAAATCAAATACAATTAATGAAACCTAATTATTATTTTTTAAATAAACAAATTTATTACAACTAAAAATTTTGCTTTCAGCCAATGACGTCTCCGAATTTTGATAGGGTGTAATTTTTTTTTCTCACTATTAGTTCACTTATCACTGGCTTTTTATTATTAACGTATTGAAGACTTTATTATATCTTTAAGATTTCTTATGTTTTATACAATTTTCATTCTTCCACTCACCTCAAAGAATATTCAAAGAAAATATGCTATTTGATAACCACTTCGCTCTTATCTAAGGTGAACTAATCTCGAAACTAGTTTTATATTATTAAACAGCATCTCGTCTAATAGCGTGTTAGAGCAAAACGGCTGGATACTGAAATAGAACATTATTTTTTATCCGATTCACAAATGACTGGAGTTATACCCGGCACGAGGCGTTGAATAATGTAACGTTATCAGAAGAGCAATGTCCGTGGAACCGGTTCACCAGAATCTTGTTTTGGTAACAGTCATGTTTAAGTTAGCTACATTTCACCTAAGTGTTACCAGACTATTCAAATGATCTATTCCGTTTATATCTTCACAATATTCCACATATCTATAATATAACTTCTAGTATTTTATATACTTGGTTAGGAAACGTGAATATATTTGCATAAAGCATAAAGTTTATCGGAAACGATAAAGCAAACATTAGATATTAATAAATATACATGTTTGATTTAATTTAATTTAATAAGTAATATTGGCCAATGGTGCGGTATTTTATAACAGGCTCAATGTGTTATTGGCAATTACCAGTGACATGCTTATCGGTGCGATTCTAAAAATAAACTGCGGAAAGATTATACAAGTTAAACATAAACATATTGTAAGGTTGACATAAATTGACTTATAAATAGCATCATTTAACTTATAATTATTACAACAACAAAGAGTTAGAGTGATCTGATTTAATGTTCTTTGATTTCGAATAAAATTACACCTTATTCTAATCATAAAAATATGTTATCGGACTTCAATAGGTCACGTATATAAAAAATATTCTAAAACACTTACAAAAATATAAACAGTGCCATCTATAAAGTTGTCAACGCAAAAAATTAAGCTAGCTTCAGGCTACAATTTAGCAACTCGTCGCTGGAGGGCGCTGTACACAAGTAATATGACAAAACAATAACAGTATGTAATTGTTTAGACTGTGGAGCTATGACATTTGACAATTGTAATTTGTATCGAAATTCTATAATTGAATTAAAAATTATCTACATTCCGTTTTAATCTGTTACGCTTGAGGTACGTAAAATGACAAACAGGAATAGGAAGGAGTCACGCTCCGGTGCTTTAGAGCCTTTAAAATAAATATTTTTCTACTACGGTGGTACTGACAAAATATGTTTAGGCGACCTCGGTGGCGCAAACGTATTGATACTTACGGGTTACAAGAGAGATTCCGCACTACATTAGATAAATGCTTAACGGTTTAAGTCACGAGATGCCGACTTATTACTTTATCTCATGCTTAATCGTATAATTTATTTGATTATTTCATGACAAGTGTCTTCAGTTATCTTAAGCTCGAAACGTTTGGTTATTTAAGGTATCTTTTAATTGTTTTGTCACAATGAAATTCTGTTTACGTTTCAATTCGTATCAGACATTGACTGAAAGATAATAAGTTTTTTAAAAAATATTTTAATTAGTCTGTTAATCTATTTTAAAAGAAATTAACGTAAAGATAGGTATTAATAGGACTATGACGATATCGAGTGGAAGAAGAGAACTATTCATAGTTTTCGTATTTTCCAAGTCGATAAACGTAATATATATATGATTAATATCACATATTTTTATACAAAAAAAGACACTACATAAGAAAAAGCTGTAACATATATCCTTTTTTTTTTCATTTCTTAAAATATATTTTACTCGATTAAAACAAAAAGAGTTTTTGATATATTTTCTGAACATTTAAAATTTTCGGTTATTTAAACTTGTTTTCTATTCGGACTTTAACAAATAAAATTATATTATACTATTATTATTTCACTATAATTAGATTAAATATATTATTTTAATATAAATCGCCGTCGCTCATGATTCAATCCGTATCTCAAGTGGTTTAAACTAGTATCTATGAGCTGGTGAGTGTCACTTGTTCAATATAAATTTATTGTCCAACCGCCAGCTCCACGACCGCTCGTCGATGCTGAACAAAACATATTTTTTAAGAAAAATCATCGATACCCGTACCGTATCATTGACAGTCGCCGACGCCATAGTGTAATATAGTGTTGAATATCATACAGATAAGAGCCAAATTGTTTTAAAGTGTTTTTGTGGAGTTTTTATCTTTCCGACAAATATTATTATTTTCGGTGAGTAAATAAGGTTCTTTTTGACATGAAAAGAAAAGCAATAGATTAAGTTCCTTTTTGTATGCTGTATATACACGCTGTATATACAAACACGAATATGAAGAAAATTGGAAATGCCATCAAAAATATCGGATGATGATTACTATCATTTGATTTACTGAAGAATCTTTTACCATTAACATTACCTAGAAAGTCACAGAATAAAAGAAATATAAATATTCTTATTTCAATGAAACAATAGTGTAAGCGCTACTGAGCTGTGAAATGCCTTTTTATCTGAATATTTAGAACAATAATAACCAAGACTTAAGAACATTTAGAGAGATCATAAATGTAGGTCGTGACTTAAAATACTTATTTCCAATTACTAGAATTGTAAACTATTGTAATCTATAGAATTACCATGACGATTATTAAATTATTAAACTGGTATTGCACTGTCCTAATTATGGAAAAATTGCCGGAAGGTAAAATCTTTATGTAGAAAAAAAAAAATGTGGTTCGGCATTCGCATTAGTGTTCAGCCTAGCGTTTGTAAATTTTTGATTTGTGCATATGATACCTACTTTATATTGTCATTTACCAAAAAATAAATATAACAATTATTTTTAACGTATTGCGTTTAACTATTACCATATATGAAAAGCGTTGCCATATTTATAGATACAAAAGGATTTTAACTACTAAACGACGGTAACGGCAATATTTTTCATCTTTATGTACATTTAGGAATAGAAAAACTAGTGGATAGTCGGTACTAATTACTAATTTTAAAGTTGTACATTTTATAATGAGCGCACAAGAGATTTCATGCTTTATAGTGTTCTCTGAAGCGCCAAGAAAAAATGTACATTTAAACGGTATCAGCTAGACAATCAAAATTAACGATAAATCGAAGATAGACGTGATAAAAAAAGTACTTAAGATCACTGTATCTATTACATATATTTAGTACGATAAATAACGAGAATTAGTTATTTGTGGAATAGCACCTTTCATAATACTATATGAGCTATAACATGCAAACTATTTCATAAAAAGTATATATATTGATTTATGATTGAAATGGAACAGTCTAGGAAATTTACTTTTGACTTAGAAGTAACGACAATTAACAACTAATTAACACTTTGTACTTAATTATTGGATCGTGTTAGTCGTGATGTTATTTATTTTATGGCATTCTCGTTATTTATATATGTGACGTTGGAAATGTTTACATTTCTTTGTATAAATTTATGTTTCTCTCTGAGTGTATTTTGGGACTCCAAATAGAAGCTGCAATTATATTAAAATTTGTCTATTCTTGTGAAAATTCTATCTATTGGCCGTTTTAAGTATTTACACGTCTCAGGCATATATTTTTATTTTCAAATAAATACTGAATATTTTTTTTTTAATAAAATTTTTATATAAAATAAGACGCTATTAGACTTAAAAAATCACAAACTAAGAAAATACTAACAAATGTTGACTATAATAATGACAAACAGATTATTGTGAAGACAAGTTTAGATTAAGATATGTATGTGTTTTAAAAAATTAAAAAAAGAGCGCTAAAACTAATAAAAATTAAATAATAACAGCTTGCATAGCATAGCAGATATTCCTGAAGATAGATAAGAATTACTCCTGAAAACTATTTTCAATTTCTCAAACTTATCATGTATAGCTTATTTACTTCAATAACTTAAGTAACTTCAATTTGTTTATTGAAACATGACTATTCGTAGATTCCATTAGGAAAAAAACTGTAGGATGAGGTGTAAAATTTTGTGAAGATATTGTATCCATCGTTCAATATTTTCTCAATGTGATAACTGGATAAGATTTTGTATCATGGAATCTGTAGTAAAAAAGTGAAAAATGCATCTTTTTAAGTCACTTTTATAATAGAACAAACTAAGCTTATTTTATGGACTTCATAGTTAAGAAAAATTTTGAAGATTTGAAGGTTGACAACGTAAAAATTAACGTACATATTTTATGCTATGTTTGCATACTTAAATTACTGACTCTCTCATGATATGAATATGAGTTTTGAGATATGTGCTTGTAACTCTATATATATACATATATACATGTAGCCATCGATTATAATTAATTATTACAAAAAAAAAAATCAAATCCAAACAGGGTTGGAATTATACTGACACCATACTTAGGAAATATTAATAAAAATACAGCGTTTTGTTTAATTGTTATAAGAGTTTTGTACAAAATCTTTACTGTCATAAGTTGTTTTAATAACAATATTTACAACTTATAACATCGTAATGATATCACAATACCTATATATAAAAATCACAAACTTAGAAATGTACTCAAATAGGATGTATGTATTTATACATGTAACTATATTTATATTGTGAACTACATCACGCGATTTCAATTACAGTCCCCGCGCTAAACGAGTGACGCGAGGTTGATCTTATATCAACAACGATAATAAGTTTACATTGTTTAATAACCGAAACATTGAATACGGAACATTATCTACAATGACCTCTTAATATCAATGAATTCAAAGTTTTTGTTATGGAAAATTCAATGAAATAACAGCAAATTAAATTAAAGATGCGTTGTAAGACGTAGTGTTATTTAAATTTGCACCCAATATACATTGCAGCGACAGTAGGTAATTCAAATCGATTTTATTGGATCGAGTAATTTTGTTTATTCAAAACTTTGTTACGTTAATACAAAATTATGATTCACATTTGCGCTACCTATAATACAACTAGAGGAAAAATCTTCCCTTAAGGCTATTATTAGTCACATCATCGTTTAATGCAATTCAAACTAAATACAATTCACATTTATTACATTTAAAATAATACGTGTAATAATAAATTTCGTATAAAATCCAGTTCTCGTTGGCTGCATTCGAGATAACCTCTTTTAGCTCACATTTGAACCTACACGTTTCTTAAATCGTGCGTGTGTTTAAATCGACCGAATCTCTTAAACCCAAATCGGTTTTAAAGAAACGATAAATAAAGTTACAGAAGTTATTGGTCACGCGATTGTATGTACGCATAACGGAATATTTATCTTAAAAGCTAAAATATATGTTGTCTATTATTGCTATAAGATGGAGACAATAATCTCATTTCCGATGATCGAATAGTGACTAATTTATGTTGGAGCATATTTTTCTTATTAATCTGTCATACTTAAAATACACAATACTTATGTTATTTACTGAAGTAAATTGCTATGTCATCAATTTTGTTGCAATAGTTCTTGCCAACTGAAGCGAAATAATTATTGTTTTAATATTTTTTTCTGTGCCAATGAAATGAGTGTAGTCCTAATTAAATTTAAGGACGGGTCGCTATAAAAAAAATTGATACTTTATACCGACGAAGATCAGGATTGGATTGGATTATATGCAGAAATAAATGCATTAACAGTGTACAAAAGCTATCCAGAACTCTAATATTTTTTGTAAAAATAGCTTTGATTCTCTGCTATTTGTGTGAAATACTTATTTAATTTGTTCCACTTCAGGACACCGTGAATATAAATTTAAATTTCTGACGGTAATTTTTCACAAACAATTTGTTTTCCTACATAAAGTTTTGGGTTTTACTGATTTTTTTTTTATGTTTTGTATTTCAGTAATTATATGGCTAGAATTACAAAGGTTTTAATCCATGGTATTTACCTAAATGTTAAACTGGTTTCAGTAGTTTAAAATATAGTTGAATCCTTTATTATTTCAAATCAAAGTTATTGGAGTTCTTAAGAATGTCAAACAATAAATAAAACGAGTAACTTATAAGTAGGAATCGATTCATGTTGAGATTAAGTTATTTCTTAAACGGTTATTATATAAATGTACCAAACCTTGACCAATACATGTCGGATAAGTGACTAGAACAATTACATACGCTATTACAACGCGAAATACACTCTGACATTTATAATATTATGAATGATTAATTTATTAAGATACAAGAAAAAGGCTAGGATTAAACGCGGTTTTGCTAGTGATATATTTTGCAGAAAAATGTATGTATACAAAAAATTAAAGTACTATTTGTTGCTTGATTAATGAGATATAACAAAGGAACAAATGACTCAGTTTCTTCTTTATAATATAAAGAAAAATGATTACAAAGTAATAAACCGAGCAACTTTATGTAAAATGATATCCCACACATTTGTTATAAAGATAATTTTTAATCGTTAAGTAAAGAATTTATTTCAGTTATTGTCGTGCAGTTTATTTCGTCTCAAGATCATTCTCTCTCATAAAATATCTTGAGTATAACCTAGACATATAAGTCAAAATAAATACTCTTTATTTAATAATAATTCAAGTCATTACGGCTCGCTTCGTATCATAAAATTGAACTTCATGTTGCGGGTGTGTAATAAATCGTCCATTTCGCCAAATTACTAGCTAACTAAAATGGCAGCTACCAGCTATAAATTATTTAAATCATACCAGGGCTTATATTCACTTGCCTTATAGAGCGATTTATTTGGTTACCGCCCAGAGATACTTATTTTTGATATGATCGGTATTTAAATACTGAGGCTGATTAAGATTTTTTTATCGGAGAACTTTGACATTTCACATATTTTCAACTTGTAAAGATATACATCTATATTTTATATGCTTTCGTGTCTTTTGAATTAAAATTGACATTTATTTAAATTACGACGGTTTACATTTCATTAAAGATAAATTAATTAATATTTGACACGATTTTACTAATTTACAACAATGTTAAATTTAAGTCTACTAAAAACAACCTATTTGAAGATCTTGTTACTTTGGTTTTACTGGCAGTTAAAATCATTTTGTGACATGCAATACATGTACAATAGATATTAAATATGTTTATTAATTCATTAATTTTGATATTAATGTGGATATAATAGAAAGTGTCGAAATGCAGCTGTGTAACCATAACGTGTGACACCTGACTCGCAACTGTCAATCAACCGGTCTCGGCAACCTTTTTAAATTGCACGTTGCCTTTATTTCACGTGTTTTATTTAACAAAAACGACGCTTCTGTAATTATTTAGTTTGTTCGTCAGTTTTCCTCTTGTTTTTAAATATTTATTCAACTATATCTGTATGAAACTGGTTTGTTGTTTAAAATGCCGTTGAACGGAACCATCAAAATGTCACTTTACTAGTCATAATTGTTTATTGACACTAGTAGATTGATCTGATTAAAAATATTGACGTCGTATTGATTTGTATCACGCTTTCAATGTCTAGTAATTAAACTTCCATGTTTGATGATTGCTTTGTCAATATTTTCATATACAAATAAATATATATTTATATTAGTAATAATTATATGAACAATTGTTTTTAGTAAAAAATTATTAACGTTTAATAAACATAATTTAATTAAACGTTCATATGATAAGACATGAGAAATAAAAAAAAGAATTATATTAAAATGTTATCGAAAAGAAAAGAAAAAACTTTTTTCTGAAAACTTTTAACTAAGAGACCTTCTTTTTCTATCTTGATTAAAATACACGTCACTAAATAGTAAATCCATTATGTCACAACACTACTCCGTTGAATCATGATATAAGATATGCATAAGTCGTTTTAACACCGCCGTATTCGGTCACTATATATGAATATAAATAAAATGTTCAAAGCATACTATTTACATATTAAATACCATGAAGGTGATTACTAATTAATCCAATTACATATCGGTTTTACCAGTTACTATATTTGGATTTTGATGCTATGGAATAGAGAAAGGGTATGCTAAAGGTCATAATGCTGATTCCCCTAAAACAGATGGCACGTAAAAAACGATCCCTAAATGTTAAATATCAATAAATTAGTATTATCTCCTAATATCGGATAAACAGAAAATACCAACTACATGAACATATTTCAAATAGGGTTGACAAAGTTAGCAATTTTGTTTTTATTTTCTAAGATATAATGTTTCATTATGAATAGTTATTAAGTCGAATATTTTCTAATATCATAAGACATAAAATATGTACAATTGCTTTTTGTTCTTGATGGTAATGTTTAGGTTTTTATAAATTTTATTAAGTGAATATTTTAATGCAATTTCGTGAACCCTAACTCGGATCCTAAATTGGTTACCCTGGATGCCAGCACAAGTCATTGCGTCTAAAGTTGGTTCGTTCAATTACCTAATGACTGCATCTCTACGGAAGATCCTTATTTGACTCAAACAATCTATGAGTCTGTTTAAAATTATATAGGACGACGTAGTATATGAAATGTTTGAATATTTTAAAATTAGTGCTTTATATACATAAATATAAACTGTCCTTGTAATACAGTTTGTATAATGAAGACAGAAGCACTGCCATTATGAATTAAAAGATATATAGTCATAATTTTTAAATAATAAGAATTATCACTATCTATTTCCCACACATTTCAATGTCATTACGTCCCAAGAAAAGAATCGTCATGAATTGTTTTAAACCGCCGTCTAATAAAGTCCAATTAAACCGAATTCTAAACGCGATTTCACTTACAAATGTACATTACGATCCAACCGTTGAATTGGTATTAATTGAGACCAATCTAAAAATAAACCAAAAGTAAAAATAAACATTGAAGCTTATTGATAACAAGTGGCTTTAGTATAATAATTGATGCATTGAACAATATTTCATTTCGGAAATAAATCCTACAATGCTCTAGAAACGGGGAAAATTGCGCAAAAATGTGTACACATAAAGGTTTCTTTTAATTCGTACACAGATGCTATTTTGTCTCCTTAATATAAAGTGCACAGATAAAATCTTGTCTCATTGTAGAAGCCGACATCGGTATGGCCATTATGTCCAATAACTTCGACTGGTTCTAAGTACGTAATGGATGTATGACATTCTATTTACTTTGTTAAGGTTTTGTGGTATTTATTTTAAACAAGGCATTAGACGCGGCTTCGTCGATATTTTTTTAACAAAGTCTCGGGATGTTTAATATTTAGAATTTAATTTATCGATGCGCTTTTCTTAGATTTGATTAATATAAATTAAATAATTCCACAAATAAATTAAAATATACTTTAAAATGTATTTTTATTGATTTGAATTATCATTCCTGTTTTGATATAATTCATCTAGTGTTTCGACTCATGAGATTTTTATTGATATAGTACGAAATAAAATACAAAATTGTTTACTCAAAAAAAAAAAAAAATTTCTAAACTACGTGAAATTAATTTTACACGAAACCACTAAAAAATATACCTGTAATTCGTCAATAAAATTCTCTTATACAACATATTAAAAAATTTATTTATTGTTTTTGGTATAATAAAAGTCAAAGTGTTTGATTGTGTGATAATAAAAAGATCGTAATTTCTCATTAAAATATATCTATTCTTTCATAATATATATTTGCTAACAATTGTTTTGAACTATAAATATAAAATATAGTGTGTCACTTGGTCAAGATGATAAAATTATTGTTATAAGTGGATGTTTTTATTTTTATGGCCTAATAAATTTAATAAAACAAATATAACAACTAGTTTCAACATCTTCTAACAGAAGATATGACATAATAAGTGTATCTTTAACCCAAATTATATCATTTTATTAAGATGTTGATGTAATTTACGACATCGCGTGGAATATAAAATTATTTAAAACACCTATTTAGCATCAAGATTGGGAAATAGGAGAGGTATTTCATTAATTCCTTTATCTTAACAGATTTTTTTTGTGGATGTGTTTTTAAGATTCTGTTACAAACCAGTACTGAACTATAAAGTATCTTAAACGACTTTAAAGATAAATCTAATATACCCACCAAACTTTTTATGATGCGATAAGCATTTGATATGCTCTGTAAAACTTTTATTATGGATTGTGACGTCATGTTACACACGAACCATTTAATCATTCGCAGTCAGGATCGTGTTGTATTGCAACCTTCGTTTGCTTGCTATAGTCGAAGTAATGAGTATTTCTAGTCCTACTTTAGAATAAGGGGCATATATTGAAGCATACATAAATGTTAAATTATTATTATAAGTTTAATTATAAAGCATTTTTTTGCGGTCACTGACATGATTTTGAACTCTGTAGCCTCTCATTATACCGTCATTTGCGAATTCATCAAGGCTGTCCGTGCATTTTTACTTTCATATGAATGCAATTATATCCAACATTCTCAGAATTAGACTTGAAACATAATATTATATTATATTAATAATATAATCAAAAGCTACTTATATATAATATATTTTGGATTAATTTTTATGTCCATATATATATATATACATATATATTTTATAACTAATTTGTAAAACCATCATTAACTTCATTTAATATTTTGATTTATTGTTTTTCATTTTCAAATAAATCCTTAACTAAGATCGGTTTGATTTTATATAAATACAGTTTTAAGGGACCCTTAGTAAATGTAGGTTATGAGACATTACAAGTTTGCTTGTTTCTATTTTTAAATCCGACTATGTGAAAATGAAGACTATACCTGAATTACGTTATTTTACTTTTCGTGAAGATCAATATCTGTTCAATCGATATGTATCGTGAAGATGAACGTGTGTTCTTAAACCATGAAGTTGACAATTGTACGAAACTAATATCGTACAATCTACATAAAATACGCTATGATATAAAGCAGAATTTACTACTTATTATTATAAATTTTGAAATTAATCTTGTGATAATGGCTTTTAAATATTCATTAATTTACCCTTGCGGTATAGTGTACTCGTGTAAGTAACCTGTTCTCTCAGAATAGACAAGCATTTACATACATAAAGCTAATTTACAATGTACATGTACAAGTTATCTTTAAACCGTATCGCATTTAAAATAGATTTGTAATGTACAATCATAAACTAAAATGTTTATTAATTTTAGAAGTATTTAAAAATTCGTATCTTTAACTTAACAAAATCTTACAATTAGCTTATTCGATGAGCTTTTTTCATGTAAGGAGTTTATTTAAAAGTGTTTATCAGCTGTAATAATTCATTTTTTAACAAGTTGTTCTCTTAGTTTCTTATATATAATATGAATTTCTTAAAATAATATATTTTTGAATTCAATAATTATAAATTTGTAAATCCAAAAATGTTTAACGCCATTGAAATTAAAATCTGTAATGAAATAAGTTAATTTAAATTGTTATATGACTGAATTGTTTCAAAGAAAATAACTCTAAAAATAGCTGTTTTTGAATGTAATATTCTTAATTCATTTTATACTATTATTATTATGGATGTATATGCACGTAACACGTTAAATCAAAAAGTGTGTTAATAAATCATTTAATAACTTAGCACAATAATTTATATAATTTTAATTTAACCTATTACATGTTTTGAGAATTCCAATTAAATATACCAACATAAATCTTTATAATTGCACTCTTATTGAGGTAATTTCAGTAAATTACAGCCAAGTTTGTCCTTCATTATTATACAAACATTGCCAAAAAACCTTAATTGTTTTATTGGGTAATTGTCTGCTAAATATGGTTATTTAACAATACGTCGTCGCTCTATTTATTGAAGTTTCTATCTATGTATGGCAGACTAAACATCGTGCAATAAAATGTATTATGAAAAAATATAAAGCAATGCCTTCGCTTACACATTACGTAATCCTATCTTAAATTTTATTATTTTGCAATAACTGTCAGGAATAATTAAATAAAAAATATAGGAATATGTCGATTTTTTCGGCTTTTAAATACTAGAACTTTTAAGCACTTACTTTTTAAAACTTTTATTTTAATAAATTTCTTATAGAGTTTAGATTAAAATAATATATAACGAAACCTCATAAACCCTAACGCTAATATTTGAATTTTAAAACTTGTACTTCAAAAATCTTTTGAATGATACATATTTAATTCATCAAAATCATTCTATCTCGTAAACACTGAAGTGAGCGCCGGTTTCATAAAATCAAACTTCTTTTTAAGTACGCCGCATTCGGAGGAAATCACTTATAGGAATATATACAGCGGCCTTACTATTGATAACTGCCAAGAATCGATTGTGTGCATATAAGTCTCATATAAGCATGTTCTATAAACTCCCACCGGAAGTGCTACACGCCCACCGTCCGTAACATAAGGTTACGGTGACATTACAATCTTAACTTTAATTGATTACGAGACTTCGAGAACCAAACGTATAATACAGTAAAAATATCACGAAGTTCCTTTATTTAATCATTATATATATATATATATTGGATTATACATGTGATAAAATTTTCATTAAGAAAAACAGATTTATTACTTATTTTATCAGATTTTTTAACAACACACCTAATTGCCAATATGTTCAGCGCGTTTAAAAAAAAATCTGTACTTTTGTAACCTTCTAAAAGATTGAAGTTGTTATTAAATCCGCGATACGTTTGTTTGCCGAGAATTCTATAAGCCAATGAGCATACTTTTTCATCTGAGACTTATTACTCCAGGTTACTAAACTCTTGAAGTTATATCTGAAGATCTTGATGGACGGATAAGTCTGAAAAAAGATTAAAGGTTTAAAACAAAACATTAAAGGTTTAAATTACGTTTAATTCCAAAAAATAACCTGCAGACGTACCTAAAATTTATTCATTAAACACATGATAAGTTTTTTTAAATCGCTTTATCAGTTACATTAAAGTGTCAGCACTAAAAAAGAGAATGAATCTTATATTCAACGGTAAATAAAAATTAGTGACACGTAACATTGTCAAATATTCACATTAGTGTCATGGAAAGTGCAGGCCATGTTTGGGTTATGCTGTGCGGATATTCGGCCATTAAATATTTATACTTTACGTTTATTTTGCTGTTTATGAAAATAGTTATCATTGGCTGTCTGCCTTGTTTGTCATCGTGCGTTTATTTTAAAGGTCCGACTTTCTGTTTGCACAGTTGTTTAAAGCCAGGTATATAACTAAGATATTCTTTATTGAACACTAAACAACATGACAAAAAGTAACACACATTACTAAACATAGATTAGCATATTACGGTTGTTCAATTATTGAGTGTTATTCTAAAATACTTACCATTTAATGTAGTTTAAATTTATGGAGTACTAAACGGGCTTAACTGACACCACAGCCTCCAATATATCACGAATGCGTTGTAGCGGTCAATTATGCTGATATGTGTCGATTCATACAACGCTTTAATATAAATCAGTGGAAAGTTTGCGGACACGTGCCATGTATATTTACGTAATGGATGTAATTTTTAAACTGTGTTTAAGTATTTCTATTAATAGAACGTGGTAATCTATTTTTTCTTAAGATCATTAATTTATTAGCGATATAAGTTTGAAAATTAAGGTCTAACTTATATGAAACTTGGGTTTTCGGATACTACTCGTTTTTATTATTATGTTATAACTACATAATCCCGTTGTTACGGTTCCTTGACAGCGACGCTGTTGCTGATATTTTATAGCTGTCATAAAACATTGATGATTTTTATTATTCATAGTAGTTATGTTTAGAGAGATGTTACATTGTAGATTGTGTCAGAATCTTCAGATCATGACTTGTCTATAATGATTAAGGGATTACAAACGCTGCAGGATTGAGTTTACAGATTCTGAAACCTATAATTAATACAAAATTAATACCGGAATGAAATAATTATCAACTCTGAAATTTTATTCCACACAAATACTAGCAATCGTAAAATTTCTAAGCAATTCATTAAAAATTATAAAGTTTTAATAAAAAAATTATAAATCTTTACGAATTTATAATTAAAAACATTAGTGAGGTAATTTTCTATAATAGCGGTAGAAAGCCTTTGAATAGATTCCACAAAATGTTGGCAATGTTCAATACAGAATCATTTAAATTTATTTAATTAGCATTATCAGATATTTTAATTAATTCTCGCTAAGATAACTCAAAGTCAATTGCAGTCAATAATAGACTTGGAAATCTGACACGACCCGTCCTTCTTTGTATTACAAGTAGTTCAACATTATACCTACAAGATCAAAGCGATTTTACCCGACATTATAATAAATAATGTTGGTTTATAGAATTATTGTTCAATGTTATGGGTTGCCCCCAGCGATGATTTCTGATTTCTGACCTTTCTCTGTGTGCTGTGAAATAATTTAACAAGAAACTACAATCTCGTTCGAGTTCATTATGTCATTAACGTAGTTGTTTTTGATCGACACTAAATGTCTATTTGTGTTTTTTATATGTGTCAAATTCGTCGTAAGTAATCTTCTCAACCTACAAATACACTTATTAATGAGGGTTATAAATGAATTTAAAAATCTTATTTTAATTAACAGAAGTCGAAGTCATGTTTGTATGTTGTTTCGCATAACGGTAACACAAAAGGTAATTAGGTTTAAAGATTTGGGTTACAATAGGCTCTTGTGTCTGACATAACTATCAACATATTCACTTATGACAAGATGGATAGTGTATTTCTGGCTTTATCATAAGATAGTCTGAGTTTCTTTAAAATACTAAGTATCTTTTTCCCATCTACTTGTGAAATTCCTGTTCCATAATTAGTTCCTTTCCACAATCATCCTACCGGATCACTATGTTTCCAAGTTATAGTCGGTGGATATCAATTGATGTTTATATCTTATTCTG
Organism: Danaus plexippus; assembly: GCF_018135715.1. Lineage (NCBI taxonomy): Eukaryota > Metazoa > Arthropoda > Insecta > Lepidoptera > Nymphalidae > Danaus > Danaus plexippus. Next base: position 4,577,795 of record NC_083548.1, on the reverse strand, counting down.
TATCAATTCTTGAGTAGATTAGATAGAAATCATGTGGTCATACGCAAGCTGTATCAGGTGATCAATAGTCACTTAATATATTACAATGCGTTCAAAATATACTTTTCCACTTATATATAAAATATGAGAGAAACATAAAAGGCTTCATAAAAAACTTGATAAATGATTAATTTTAATTTCTTAATTTATGTCTTTCAATTTAAACATTGATCATTAATTGTAATTGTTTCTTGATTAATTATGGCTTAAATTTTATTATTAGTTTGTTGTATTGCATTCATCGTCATATAAATACCCATTATGATATTAAAATAGAACAATACCTTATGAGTAAAATGGTGACATAAAATTTAAATCTATTTTTAATTATGACACATTATTAAATTATATACAAGCTTATTTAGATGCCCTTATCTCAATTCTTTATTTGATGAGTTTATGTATATCAAATATTTTTTATAGAAATGCGGAACCGTACTTTACATAACTCTAGATATGAGTATTTGTTATAATTAATCTTACTAACGTATAATATGGTGTAAGTAGAGTAAAAAAATTTATTTTGCAGGACGTCGTCGCGGCACGCGGGGCTAACCGCACCGAGTAGGCGTATCACTACATCGAACGTCCGCGCTCGCGTCGCACGACTCACGAACATAACGTCAATAACAGAACTAAAATCAAGTGCAAGTGTATCAATTAACTAGAAAAAACACAGTGCTAGTGTAACCGTTAACATTATTAAGTGCTATATAGTGCTTCCGTTCGGTGCTCTGTAGCCGAGTGAATGCGCGTCTGTTTCGATACCCTCTGCTTTGGATCGTCACAGCGAGCAGCTGGTGACGATGAGCCGAGGGCCGTAGTAAATACAGGAGGAGGAGCGCTAACTGTGGCGCCCACCGTAAACGGTGATAGACGAGCATTAGACGAAACGTATCGAGAGGAACTAAACGGTATAATGGGGACTCCTACGATGAATTTGGATTCAGAGAATTGTGTTTCTAACGCAGCGACCAGCGAAATGCAACCGCTAGTTGAGAGAATTAGAGAGTTGGAGGCGTTGTTGAAGCAACGCGATCAGGAAATGTTGGAACTGCGATCGCAATTGGACAAATTGCAGAGCGTGTTTCCTTATCAGCAATATGCAAGGGGATCAAGAGGTCCCAGGAAGCAGAGAGCCCAAGGTATCTCAGCTGAACCGCAGACGAGCTCATCTCTTCAGGATCTGGCTCACCAGACGTTCCCGATCTACGATAAGAGTGAAGCGTAAGTACCTCCAGTTATTATGTTAATGAAAAACTGTTTATCTTAAAATGGCGCATTTCTTGATATGGATATCTCAAAGAGTATGTTGTCGCGACACTTATTTAGCTCAATGTTTATCATATCATAACAAGTAATTGATATAATTAGTAATTGAATGACAAACATGGCGTTTACCAGAAGGGAACATAATTATTTCACTCGTTAGCTTGAGACCATGAGCGAGAGGGCAATTGAATTAAATTTTCACATTAGTTTATATCATACGTCTCAGCAGAATAAAATAAATCTATTAGATATTTTACTTCAAGCACTTATGGTAATATTTGTATTTACTTATTCCAATGGTAAACTAAAAATGCCTCTTGTAAGTATTGTAATGATTATATTTAAATATACATATATATAATACATGTTGGGTCTAATGGAGTCGTAGTGGTTTCCCTGTACGCTTAATTTACTTTAACTTATCTTTATTGAATAAAGTATCTAAACCGTTATAAGTATTAAGAACATAATGGTGTTCTTGAAAACAAGAATATACAGCTTTTTCATTTAAATCAATATCAATATACTGAATTTTTTCACTGATTCATAATAAGCCTCCAAATAAGATTTTTTTAAAAATAATCAATATATTTTCGTATGTTTAGTAACCTTCTTGTTTAGTAGCGGATAATCTCGTTCTCGTTGTATTCGATACAGTTTGTTATCAAACTAATCCCATACAAATTTTGTTATCTATGTGATGGTGAACTTGGAAATATGCTGTGATAGACTCGTCCACAAGTAATTTAACAACATCACACAACATACAAATTTAATGTTTATTTCTTTAAACATGAATAAAAACATCAAATAAGATTAGTCTATTTGTAATATTCATTATTTCTTTCAAAAAGCTTTATTGTATTGTAGCTACTTATATGTTATAATATTTTTGTAGATAGTACTTTCATTATGACCATAAGTATGTACTTTTGTTAAAACACGCGCTGCTTCCAGTGAAAACTATAAAATAATTTTGCACCTAAATAGAATGAAAACTTAATTTGTATCAAAATCAATGTAAATGTCATTGTAATTATAAAATCTTTACTGTTACAATAAACTGTTCGAGAATTCATTTGTCTACCTTTAAGGCACTGATAAAGTATGACCTCTTGATACAACTCGGCTAAAAATATACATATATATATCTCCTCCTAATAGTCAAATATTAGCACTAAACATTTTTAGTGTTATCCACAAAGGAGTCATGGACATTGAACAAGGTTCGGTCGCGTTAATTCGATAATCGTGAACATCCAAACATTAAACTTATAAATATAATTAACACCATACTTATTGTCATTTTTGAATAAATAACATTCAACGAGGTCATGATAATTCAAACGTTTTATATGTATTGGCTGTTTGTCATTTATTTATCAAACGGTTATTTCACGTCTGTACGACCGTTATCATATGTTCTACTAATATTAATTAATTAAATAATTTATTAAATTATATTTTATATAACGTAAACAGCGGCTCTTATGGGACGTTAGGATGATTGCAATGCAATAAAGAATCAGCAATAACATTTAAAAGAAATTAAATCAGTAGATATTATAGCTTTTGACAGTATGAGTCATGCAATGCAGCTGCAATAGTTTCTTCCGAGAATCATCTATAAGAGAACGGTACTGATATATTTAAACCAGTCCAAATACTGGAGTTACATATGATCTGTCAACAACTAGATAGTAGTACTATATTCACAGAATAAAAATTATGTATTTTAAAATTACACATAAAAAAAACACTTAATCCGTAATAATAAATAAACAATCATTTCCCCTTTAATGTTTATTTCAATATATGTTAATAAATATCTTATTTTAATTCATATTCTAAAAATCGTTATTAACACCTCGGTATCTTCATGAACATGAACATGTCTGTAATTTTTTTTTATTTGTTCACTCCTTAAGTGGCATATAATTTCTGCAAAAACCCGAAATGTAAACGCGGTAGACCAAAAATAGTACAAATATCTCCTACTAAAACATAACTTTTAACTCATAACAAAAAGTAAATATTTGTCATAAATAATTTGTATCAATTTAATATTTCATCAAAATATATCAGCAGTAGATACAAAACGACCTTTTTAGAACACGCAGATTATTTTACGAAATTTCTGTTACAAAAAAGCAATTTTTTAATCTCAATCGATACTTAAGTATTAATTTTTATTGTTTTAGTCGTAAATTATTAAGAAATAAAACGAACATAAATGAAATATTAAAAACATGTAAAAGTATATAAAAAAAATGTCCCATTAAAAAGTATTACAAATTTTATAGTCTCAATTAAAGCGCCCTTAAACCAAAATTAAAAACAACTTATAACTACATTTAAAAACAGTACAATTAAAAACCTTATACCATTATTATTTTTAACTAATTTCATTCTTGTTTCTTGAAGGTGTTGGCCTTCACCACACTTCTTCAGTTAACGAAAATAAATGCTTCAAAAATAAAAAAATACTAGTTTATCTTAATTAATTTAGTAATGAGTAAGGCACAGATGTCAGATAAATGACGCATCTTAAGCAAAATTTCAAGCTATCTGACATACCGATCTCTTACGTGTAAAGTTGATGGGGAATAAATTTTAACGTTACGTTCGTCGTTTGTTTATAGATCTATTTAAAATAGTAAATATACAGATAATATGTAATCGTTGGTATGAAAAATAGAATCAGCCAACTATACTATATGGCTAAGTCATATATTTCTGTGTTACTAAAAATAATTGAGAAGTGAATGTAATAATGCAAATATCAGAGAGCTTTTTCAGGTGACGTTTTAATAAAAATATTGGATTTTAATGGTTACAATTGAATTTAATGTGTATGAATATTATTCGGGATATATCTTTATAGAAAATTAATTGACAAATCGTGGTGATTCCTATAATTTGTGCTGTAGAAGTTTATAATAATTTCAGCGCACGGATTTCGATCAAATAGTGACCATTGTTGTTACCGAGTTTCAAATTATAATTTGATTGATTAGTATTTCGTTCTCATAGATTAATTGTATAACAAATGTTTAAAGAATCTTCTCGCAATTAACATGTAAAAGGTGATTTATAACTTTGTTTAGATTCCGTCTGTGTTTAGGTTTTATTGCTTGGATTCGCCAATTACACCATTTAAGAACTTTAAATCACTAGTTAACTATTAATTATAATTCAGGAAACGTCTGCTCTTTATTTTCCATTGTCTTAAATAGTGATAAAACGTTGAAGCCTCGTGAATTCTAAAAAAGTCATTAGAATTTCAAATGTGACAAGGGATAATTTGGCAACATGTCCTCCATTTTATCTCATTGCTAAGCTAATTTTACTGTTTCTTTATTTGATACAAATATTAATCCCCGTGAAGGTAAGCTTCGAACGAATTCATACATGACTGGCAATAAGCCTAGAAGATAATTTTACTTCGTATCGCACTTGAACATTGAAACATTCCTGGCGTGACTTATTGAATATACAAAGTACGCCGACAACAGTGAACCATCTAGATAAACTCTCTTGGCATCTCATTAGCATATATCTATGTAGTAGTTTAAAATTGTCAAAACTGGTGGTTCAAGGCGCTAAGATGACCTTCCCGATTGACCTTATCGTTACAACATCTAGCCCGTATTCTACGAACGTACAACAGTGTATTTAGAACGCTTTATAGCCCCATCTAACAAGCCCTAAATTTTTCCTTCATCTATGTTTTATTTTGTCGCCTCAAATTCTAAGAAAACGTATTTTTAAAAACTTAATTACGCTAATAACTAATTTCAGTTCAGTAGTTTTTATTCCTGTATATTTAATATAAAAGGCACGGTTATCATCTTGTATATGAATTTAGTGGCTTTCATAATTCTAGTTTATTTTGTGGTTATCAAAAATAAAACGAAGCCGCAGTAAATGGTAATATTCCGTTTGAAATTTAAATATGAATACGAATATACGTATAACATGTTTCTAGGTAGGTAGTAGAATCGAATGTATTTTATTAAATATGTTACTTGTTCCTTTAAGTAAACATCAGTATCAAGTCTAATTATCATGATTATCTAGTTCGTAAATACCAACACGCCCAATTAAAACTTAAAAACTGGAAAGGTACTTACTCCTTATCTGAACAAGTGCCTTCGCTAACGTATTGAATATTTAACGTTAGCATAAATATTCTTAGTATATTTTCAAGTAAATACATTCAACCAACATAGTCCATTTAATCTGATATGCGTGACATTTTTGAAGTCTGTTTATTGGTAATGCAAATCCGATCATATCGGTGAGAATTTGAATTATTTTATATATATTTAGTTAACGATATTTATTCATTAAAATGTGTTGTTTTTATACATTAATACGTGATATTAAATAATTGTAATCAAAAATAGAAGTGTCCATATTTATATCTCTAAATTTAGTTAAGAAATGGTAAATAAAGTGTATAGTGTAAATTAAAACTAGCTAAAACCATGGGTTTAGCTCAAATAAGTCGATTATTTTATAAAAAGTTGTTGTTAGTTTTGTTCCCTGTCTGTTCCTAAATCATAGAGCTAATTGGATAAAATAAAATAATTTGAGAGGACGCCCGTGAGTGATCCCAAAAAAAACTGTATTTGAATATTTTTTTCATTTATAATAAAACTCCAAAAAAGTGAAAGAAGAAACAACAGCTGATACCCATGTAAATATTGCAAAAACAACCTGTAGCTCATATAATAAGTTTTCTTGAAACAATACGCACGGACAACAAATAAATTCGGGCATTCCGAGTTGAAATACAAGTGTGGTGCAGTGTCCCAAAGATGGCAATGAGAGAAATCTCGTTATCCGTTTTGGCCTTTGCCATATTCAAGCGAGCTTCACTTTTTACAATATTTATCAGCTTCTCGTTAATCCTCACATATCATTTTAAATACTAATTTTAATGAGAGACCGATTTATATATATTTTTATTATCGTGTTAAAAAAAACTATGTACGTCTCTTTTATCACATGATCTGAATTCTGAAGTAATTTCTTTACGATATGTATGTCAAGAGACACAAGAGAGCTATTCAAGAAATCATTTTATTGTTCAAGTACCGGCTTCTGAGGAAGGACGTCTAGCATGTTATCATTGAACTAGGATTTATTTTTATGTTTTATTAGATTTTATTTTACCTGCTCTACATTTTTTTATATCTACGTTTCGGGCGTGACTTTAATTTCAAAAATTATAAATAACCATTTTTGCCATTTCCGTATAGATGGACAGTCGTTCGTTTTAAATTTTTTAAGTCCCACAGACTTCAGCTATTAAACTTTTTTTACTTAAAAGCTATACTTTCCTTTGTTATCAAGATCAAAATACACATTTATTCAAATAATATAAAAGCTCTTTAGAATTCGACCACTAAGGTCATATACTATTTATTATTGAATTCCCAATTACAATTTATTCGGCAAGAAAGTGTATGGTATAAAACTGTCACTTTACATCTGTGTCAGTGAATTTGCTGACCAATTAAACCCGGGGTCGTTAAGATTTAAGATACGGTGGTCCTTTGTAACATGAGGACAAAATCGTACGAGTAAATAATGTTACACATTATGTACCGTTTCAATACTTTTATGCATTAAAATTCTTTATAATCGTTATGCACCGAATGGAAAATAAAGAAAATTACAAACAGTTAAAAGAAAATAATTAATTAGTAGGACACTATATCAAATCTAAAACAAATGTTTTGAAAGTATCTATTTTGAAATTGATACGGAATTTTGGAGGAATAAAATTGTATTCAGAGTAATGGTTAAGCATTTTTTTCTTCTAATATTCCTATACGCTTCTGAAAAAACAGATAAATTTCAGCTAATTTATTAATCTAGAAGATAGTCTTCGGCAAATCTACATAAATGATATACCTACGATAAATAAATAAAATTAATACGAAATCGATAAAAAAGCTTCTGGTACTTCAATGGTCAAATCATTTTGTTTTGATTTAATTTCAAACATTAATAATAGTTACTCACTATAAAAAATACATAATATATGGCAAGAGCACATAAAATGACGTAGACAATCTTTATTGAGGAAAAAAAATATTTCTGATATACATCATAAATTTGTTTGGTTTCCAAAAAGCTAATTTAAAACGACATATTTTTTTTTCAATTTTATTGCTTTTATTGCCTTGGACTAGATTATATGCTCCTTATATTTCTTGTTCATGTTGTCTAAGTCACATAACACCCGCTTGAAGACAAGAAACTAAAGACAAAAGGACGAAATCACATCCAAAGAACGTACTGACAGTGAATTTAACAAAAAATGATCAAATCTCATTTATAATTTTTTTTTTGAATATTGATTTGTTAAAAAAAAATGTACGGGACTATCTTTTCTTATGGACTATTCATTTGTATATCTACAAGAGAATCACACCCTTTCAAAACTGTACCGATGTCTTAAAAATTAATTAAAGTTTAAACAAGTGTAACATATTATTCATGTCTTGTAATAAAACATCAGCGTCCACTTACTTGGTATGATCAATGAATATGAAACGTAATTTGGTTTTTATTTCCATTCACAAGTTTGTAGAATTAATTACTTTTTATATGACAGCTTATTAAAATGCTGTCACATTTCTTATTACCGATCTCAAACTGTTGAAATATGCTTATTATAATTGTAATTTAAGCCACAAAGGCTTTGACACCATTTTATCAATTCAAAAGCATTTCATATATACTTTGTTAGCATTAAAGTTTCACGAGACGAAGGCCTATAGAAAAATTCCGAGAAGAAATCATAACCCCATTAAAGAAGGTTTTTATGACGTTCAAGTATAAACCTATATTTCATTATAATTCTAACGCTACTAAGAATTTTAATAGTGACATGAATAAAAATGTTGCCTTAAAAAGTGTAAATTGTACTTATAATTAATTTAAAGCATTTAGATAATTAAGGCCAACAATTCGAGATCGGATTGATAAGACAAACAGGCAAACAAGATTCCTTGCGTATATTTAAAGCTAAATAAGTGCATTCTGTAACGACAGCAGACGTCTTAATATTAGAAGGCGTTGAATTTCAAATAAAGATTTGCTAAAATTTTTGAGAAAAAAAAAATTAATAATAGTGTATTCCAGTGCTTAATAAAATGAATCTTAACAGAATTCACCCTCCGAGAGAATCCTGATATATCATGTCAATACTTTATCGAGTGACAGTTCAAAGACAACCGTCGCGTCGCTCCAATTTCCTTAACTTTCCCAATAACCACAATTCAAGAGTCATTAGTATAATTGCATGCTGTAAGAAGTACACTTGGTTATAATGGTTAAGTTTTAAAGGCTTTATATATAAAGTTTTAGGAATCCATTTTGAGAGATAGAAAATATTTAATAATATTTAAGATAAAAGTGAATAATTCTTGGTGACAGGCTAAATAAAAATAATATATTTAATATATCAATATAATAGGAAATACGCCGTCGCATTTTTTTTCTCGCTTCGTTCGAAAAAAGCTCTCGATGTAAGTGGAACCGTTTTTCTGGACATAGATTCAGTTTTCCGGCAATAAAATAAAATCAGTAATTTTTTGACAAAAACCACCCCAGATATCTGGGCTATGGAACGAAAAAACACTCGACTCCATTGGACATTCGTTTGCCAAGATCGTCTCAGCGGATGAATGACCTGAGTGTCTAGTATAGCGCTCGGTTCACTCAATAAAGAGGTACTTAGTTGTTACCACAACCATTATGTTGACAAAATCAAAATAAAAATATATATACATTTATTTAGAGCTTGTTATCTTTTTATTCATGATAAAAGATTCATATACATATAAATACTTATTGTTCAAACGAATTGCATTGCACATTTATATGTTGCAAATATTGCACGTTAAAAACAATATATTATTTCTTGTAAAAATATATAAGTATCGAAGATATGACTCTTAATCTGCTTTTGCAAGTTATGGGATTTGAAAAAAAATAATTTTAAATACATATAAGACAAGCCTCATTTTACGGTATCATCTAAGGTAACGTTAACAAAATTATTTGGACTCCCAATATTATTTATTAAGACTAAGAACAATTTAAGGATTAATGCTACTATCAAGGCACAATCATATCCATCGTTATCGTAGGAATTTCAACTTTAAAAATGAGGTTTTAAGGTTTAAATTTTATGCAATGAAACAAAAATGTAACGTTATTTTTTTCTTCTTTACAACATGAAACTTATACTTGTAATGAGAAAAATCAATTGTACGCAAAATAAAAAAAATTACTACAATATTCATTACATTAAAAAAAGTTAGACTAAACAAGAGTAAAATTTACTCTTTATATTTGTGAATTTTTTTTCATACAAGGTTTAAATTACAATAATCAATTCCACACGCAATATTAGTTTAACAATGTGATGAAGTAGTCGTAAACGACGAAGCTATTAATGGAAATTAAAACGAAAGTCGTGTAACCAAATTATTCCACTTTTTTGGTTCTACCATAATGATAAACAAGGTTGCATTGACAGAAAGATATAATTAATTTGTTGCTATCATCCATAAGAACTTTTCATTATTCTCTTAACTTTTTCTTAAATACTCTTCAAACCGAAGTAAAACGAATTTAACTTTTTGCATAGCAGTCTTCACAATTGCAGCCTTGTGAGATGTTTTGTCGTCCTGATAAAAGAACACTTCAAGTGGAAGTTAACAACTTTTATTTTAATATTATTTGAATCTCTAATACGTAGTAAATCTATCTTCCTAAAAAACCTATAAATATGGGTATATTCAAAATATGTTGTTTTTTACTTGCTTCTTTTTATTTAAACCGATCTCCTACTAAGTCATAAATGCTTTACGTCATTTAGAAAAATAAATTGTTATTTGTTATTTTCGCGTGTACTCATTTAAATCAACCATCATCACGGGTGCTGTCAAGGTACCGCAACGTCGAGATTATGTAGTTATAAAATGTAGAAGGTATTCGAAACGCTTAGTTAATTTAAAAATAATGTTATACAAACTCACATTATTTTTAATCGCGTAATAATTTCGGGTATGGTAAAAACGTTCGCAGTATCGTAGAGTGTTTCAATTAACATACTTTAGTAAATTGTAATACAATTCTTATCAATTATCCGCCAAAGCACCTTGTTTGATATTACATTTATTATCGAACGAGCAAATATCAAAATGAAAAGAAATTTAAAAAAGGCTTAATTAGTATTTAAATGAAAGGCTACGTTAAAAAAAGAATATGCTACATTTTAAGATTTTCAAACATTTATGATATCATTTTATCACATAATTTTACTCGTGATATTGTCTGTAATTTTATGATATATTTTGCTTGGTAACTTGTTATTTTTTCCTTCGTGTTTAACCTTTTAAATCTTTATATTAGTGTGCTAGTGAAAGTCCATCATACCTTAATTCATTACAAAGATTACATTGTCAATATAAGAAATCGTATAAATTTTTATAGTAACTAATAAAAAATATTTTAATATTAGCCTGTTAAGTTTTATTATGCTAAAATTCTAATAGATATTATTAATTTTGTACGGGGATCAGGAATTTTGAAAGTTACTATTAACTATACCTATTATGGTCTATACCAAAAGGCATCGGTATATCGTCTTGTGTATTAAAATAGCTGAATATTTTATAGTATAGTAAGACCAATGCAATGTATTGGCAAGAACATGTCTTTGTATAAAAATTAAGCCCTCTCCTCCCTGACACTTTATAACTTGAGAATGGCTTCACGGGATTAATTTTTAAACAATATAAGAATTTTGAAAATTTTAGAATAAATTCAAGCCTATTCTAATCATCTTTTGTAATGCTATGTCATCATTCGTTCTGGAATCGTGGAATATTTTGCCAATGTCAACGTTTTTATATACTTTAATGTACCCTGTACTAATCAAGTTTGAAATAATTGTCAGTTGCTTGACAGGTGTTCCGATAGAACGCGAGATTCAATGTCGTCTTCAAAGGTGGCATAATTCTAAAGAAACGTTATCGTATATATACGTGAATTAGTTGTATTGGTCGGGATTGAGGGCTTAACCCTTTCCCAGGGTCATAGTCGAAATTATATGTTTTATACACATGAAGGGGCGGTTTATATACCTTTTATATCTAATATGACTTGACAATAAAAATAAGTCATTAAAGTCGGCAATGTCATAAAATTACCACTCAAACATTAATTTCCTGAGCTAGGAATACTGTGAAACAAATGAATCATTTTATCTTTTAAAACAAAATGTTATAACATGTTCACTGCAATTCATATTTTATTAACTGAAAGTAAGATTTAAAATCGTTTGTTTTAAAAAAGCTTTATACTTACTAATTAATACTTAATTGCTTTCATAAAATTGCTGTGAAAGTTTCAATTGGTCACAAATCATGACCTTTTATTCACTCTTGCGAAGATAACTCGCAGAGAATTAATGGCATTGTAACGAAAAATACACTAAACAAATTGCAATAGCTAAAATACTTAAAAATATTCCTAACATATTAATGGCTATGCAAATATCAACAAAGTTGCAGAACTATTTATTATGTATTTTATTTAAAATTTTATAATATACAAACCTCATGCTATCTACTAACACTTTTCATTACCACTAATCGGTCAGAGAAATTTAAATCATACATCACTGTGACAGGTAAAGAAATTGGAGTTCACCAGTTGGTATTGATTTCATTATAGCATCAATATTAATTAACATCAAGGTTTTTGTATGTTTCTTCGTTAATTGTTTTAATAACGGATATTTATAAGGCATTGTAATATATGGTGTTGTAACTGTATTTTCCCAACGGCTTTGATGTTATATTTAAGTTTACTCTCGACCTCATTGTTAAGATTTATGGCATCAAAAGTATCGTGTTATGCCATCGCTGTGACGACTTAGTAAAGTACAAAACTTTATGCAAAACTAAGAAACACTAAAGCATATTGCTTTAAATAAAATTAGTTTGTAGGTTTACGGCCAGGTCATTAAGAATAATATTTTATCCCTGATTTCTCACTTTCAGTTTATTTGATAATTTCGAGTACACATTAATTATAATATATATTATATGGAATGTGTTATTAAGCTCCTTCATGCACATGTCTTTATTTTTTAATGGTCATAACTTAAGGGCGAAGAATTATTTATTCTCAAGTGTAAATATGTATTATGAAAAAGTTTATTATATAATACTAAATGATATATCAAAATTATTAAATTAAATTATGAAGTTTTCTTATAGAGGAATTTTGGAAAAAGTAAATTTTAATTATAAGTAGACAATATGTATCAGAACTATCGATATTAGGAACTTGCAAATAAACGTCACATGACTGGCAAAAAAAAAAACATCAATATGGCGGACTTGTTGGAAACAATATATAAAAATATGTCATAGAAGGGTTCTTTGTAATAAAGTGTATGTCTGGTCTCTGTCGAGATTATGATTAATCAAGTCAATATTGAAACTTAAAATAAACAAGCATGATGTATTATTCATTTTCTGCTGATTTCAAATAGAATCCAAGTCATGTACGCCTACCATATTACCCAATAATGATACTTAACATAAGGACGTTATGATAAAGACTAAGAGTCAGTGTGCTATTTTTAGTCGGCCAACGAGCCACAATATGTTCATTTCATCAACAATCAGACGCAATCAATTTGACCTATCCCGCTTTGTAGTAAATTCGTTCTGAGTATCAATATACATTACATGATGTATTTATTCATATTAGTTATTTGAAGCGTTTTTTTCGAAAATAAGAATTTAAAATTACATGTCTTATGCAGGCTAGGTCCTACTTACGTCGTACCTTACTTACTCAATTTGTAACAGCGCCATCTACTGTCGAGTAGTAAGTCAAAAAGAAAAACAATTGAAACAGTTTCTTAGGAACATTGAAGATGGCGCTTTAATTTCCAATAATTTTCTGAATACCTTGGTGGATACAGATAATCTTTAAAACTTCATAAACACTATTAAGATATTGGTTAATCTTTCATAGTTCTATATTAAATTATAATCTATAGGTATGCAGGAACAAAGAAAAACAAATTTAAAAAAAAAATATTCATGTTTTGCTGTATTATTGTTAAAAACAAACTTATTGTATGAATATTGAAAAGCTATAACGCCAAATTTATGTAATTTATTTTATAAATAAAAATAAACATAAAAGATTCTAATAAATATTTGCTAAGAATAATATTATTTTTTGCATGTCCATAAAGTTTCCTGGTACGATATTATTTAAATGCTAGACGTATGGTTCCTTGGCTGGTTTATGGTTAAACATATTCAAGGCCAGTCCGTTTGCCAGTGGCTAAAATAGTAGCAAGGTAACGCAAAATTTTGCTTTAATATCTCGATTTAATATTACCTCATTTATTACCACATCTCCCTAATCAAAGTTATTAAAATGTCAAGTTTACAAAGGAGGTCAATATTTCAAAGATTAGATTTTTAAAAATATATTGAAAATTTTATTTCGTGTCGTTTATTTTACCTAATTAGGTTTGACTAATTACTAAATTAGCGTTCACACTTCGACATATATAATTAATTGACTATGTTACACCACTTAAAACTTTATTTTTTATTGTTAAAAATATATTTCCTTATGTTTATCACTAATAACTATGCGGCAAAAGTTAACAAAATCGAATAACCTTTGCATCTGGTTCTATCATAAAGGGAACCAACGAACATTTTCGTCTTTCTTATTGGTTTTCTTTTTAAAATATTTAAAACATATTAAATTATTATTATTAAAACCTTAGTCTTAGGTAAAGTATTTTTTTTGTTTTTGATCTTGAATACAATCTAATGTGGTAGGAATTTGTTGCAATCGATGATTTTGTATTATATCTGATAGTCGGATTGATATTTAAATAATGTTTGAATGGAAATAAAAGTGTATATATCCAGCTTCAATAGAATTATCAAAACTGATCTACTTTTAAAATAATCGTGTCATGTTTATGTTTTTTAATACAAATATATTGATGCAAGCTATGTTATATCTATAACAACAACACAGAGGTTAATGTAAAAACGATTCTTTTTAATTTAGTCCCTTCCTTAACATTGTTACTGCGGTAATAATTCCATTTGCAAAATTTATTTGCATTTCCTTTTGTATCATAAATTCAAAAGGTTATATATACCTACATTTTTCTTGCATAATAACTATAAACGTCGACTTAACCCACTGTAATGAAATTCTTATAAATCTACTTACAGTCCTGAAATAACACGTGTTTATTTACACTACAATAAACGTTAAAGACGTATGTGAGCCAATTCGCGATTAAATTTAGTTATCGATAAAATTTAATAGCATTATCAAGGCAATTGCCTTTATCTTGATTTGGATCAAATATGTGTCTTTTGAAGCACTTTCTTAACATGTGTAAGAGATTTCGTTAGCTATGAATATGATGATGTAATTGCCAAAAAGTCCGCGTCTAATTATAGGCATAGAAAAAAACTATTTTAAGTTTCTTGTTTGTTGAAGATTTTGCGAATGCTGTTAACTGGAACGGAAAATTATTTTCAAGAACATCAAAAAACTAAGATTAATGGATGAATGTTTTTGTTTCTTTTTTTATATTAAATGTTCTCCTATAGGATAACATTTAAAACAAGCTTACATATACAAATATATGAGACGAGACAAAACTTCTCAACACTCCTTAGATTCATCGTGCTGGATCCATCGCGTTGCAAAGGAGTCCTAACAGTCCTGGAACTTGCGACCCAGATTATACAAAGTAATTTTATGAATGGGAAAGTTTGTGAGGATTTATACCTAGGTGTATAGGTATAAGTTTCCCTTTAGCCTTTTCTCCTTTGAATACTTTTTTTATGGATTTTGACAAAACTTTACCGTAATGTAGCTTAGACATAATGAAACATGATCTGTTATATATCCCCTCATTTCGTTTAAAACTTAATTTATTTTGAAATGGACTATATATAAATTTCTCTGACGGCCGATAAACATAATATCTATTGTTTTAACACATTTTATACATTTCTCTCCGAGTCCAATTCCGAAGGTCACGCGAACGAAGTACCGGCTAAAAACTAGTACAAGATGAAACAGAACATTTTGGTGTCACAGTGGTAGTTCTGAAACGCAAATGTTTTGTTTCATTAATACTCCACCGGTATTAGTACTCATTTCATATTAATGGCAAGGGACCATTTTCTTGATTTTACTCGAAACATCAAAATTTTCATCCAAAAAAAAAAAAATTTGTAGATCTTTAGTTAGGACCATAATCGTAAAAAAAATCGAATTAGTCTGTAACATAAATTTTATAGAACAATCGAATTCTCTCGATACGGTCTGGAAGTTCTGGAGAATCGAAGGTCGTTCCTTAAATTGCCATTTGGTCCCAGATGTTAGACACGTATTAATTTACGTATGTTAATAAGCTCGAGTTGTGTTCGCGCGAAGTAGTCAATCAGTAGCGTTCAGACTGACGGAACGCGTGCGCTATATATTCGCGTGGTGCAAAGTTTTAAGTGTGAAGTACAGTGTTATTATTTTAAATAATTCATATATTTATTATTTTTTTGTAAATTTATTTAAAATCACTTTAGATTTATACGTTTACTCTATAAAAAATACAATTTAATTAGTACCTCGTATGCTTATGTAGTTTACGGAAGAAACATGACATGTTCATATCTGACTTAATTATTTTTAAAGTCATATACAAAATCTGTAATACTTTAAAGGTGGTTATTTTTTAAACATTGATTTATCAGAAAACAATTGTATTATTATTAATTCTTTCATCCAAATGTGGGTGGAAGGTATTCCGTTCAATTGATTGTAAGCAAATGAGCACAATCAGAACAACAAAGTACTATTTAACTATTTAATTTGGTATGAAATTCAATGCTACTTTTTCTTAGTCACAAATAATATATACTTGTATACCAAGGTACAGTACTTGGTTGATTAATTTCTCTTATCAAATGAGTTTTTACAACCCTAGAAGTGCTCTGGTGTTGAGTCACTGATAGCCCTGATGGTTGTTGTAGCCACATGGTCGATGGCTACGTGATTTGTAATATAGATGGATAAATTAAAGTTCGTTACTTCCGATGTCATCGAGATAGCCTTCATATACAACCTTTGTATACGTTTGCTACCAATTTGTTTCAGTAAACCGCTATAGATGTTGAAAAGAGGCTTGTTATATTTAGATTTTATGAATTTGGATAAAAATTATTTAAATGTAGAATATACTTGACGATTTCTTGTGCCCAGTACGAAGTTTTATTTAAGTTTAAGAATATCGCCGAATAGTTTTGTGCGAATCCTAGTAATATTAACGGTGTTAAGGTTAAAATGTGAACTGAAACGACAACGGAAAAAACTTTTTAAGGGAGCAACTATTTCTAAGTTAAACTTAAAATTTATTCTTGAACTTGATGATGCAAATAGAAATTAAAATTAAAGGAAACATAAGAACAGTCGTTTACAAAGTACCTACCATCAGTTAGAACTGGACAGCTAATGTTAAAAGTTGTTTACTTAAACAAGAAGTATACATATTCCTATTATTTGGCTAATAGTTCTCTGTGTGCTACTTAATACTTGTCATAAACATTTACATTTTACTTCCATAAGCAATAGTTAATTAGCATAAGTAACTTTAGAAAGAACATCGGACATTGCGCAGTAATGGTAATTAGTGTCAATTAAAAATATTTTGTATTAAAAATAATAATATTTTTGCGTCATAATACCGTGAAAAGGAACCAAGACGATCGCAAAACTGTCAGACGATTCAGTCACCGAAAATAAATTGCCGTTTGTCATAATGACAGCAACCTTTCTCCTGTTACAAATATACACGATTTAGTGTCAGGGTTTAATATTAATAGTAGTTCTAGAACGTCTGTTTTCTCAACCAAAAAAATAATATATCGGTTAATCTATGTGACACAATTTTCAGCTGGACTATTGTATGTAACAATTTCATAGATACTTTACTATTTTAGTGGTTTAGAGCAATAAAAACAGACATTCCAAATTCACAATAATAAGTACATACGTTGATTTTAAACGATAAACGGTTTTGAACATATAAAATTAAGTATTATTTTTATATATTTCATAAACAGCTGAACCTTAATATATAAATAAATGTAATTTACTATATATTAAACATTTATGAGGAAAAATTAATATAAACTTGATTAATACAAATAGCTACTGTAAGGAAAAAATATATATGTTTGGTAATCGATTGACATTGTGATTTATGTATATAACCTGATTTTTCGAAATTTTTAACTTAAACATGTACATTTTAAAATTATATGTACTAATATAATTATCAACTAGATAATTTGTTAGCGTTGACGTACATGTTGAGGATTTTCTTATTTCAATTATTTATAGAGTGAATCGTAAAACAAGGCTTATATGAACGCAATTATTACCAAATTCATTTAAATATTGTTTGGTCATACTATATACAAATTAAAATACTTTAAGGTATCACTATATGAAATATGATAAGTTATAAATATTTTAAATGCAAAAAATATATACAAGACGTAAAAAAATCAACACATTCTAACAAACTTTAACGCTCTTAACATTAGTGTAATTAAACTGCATTATTTTTATTATAACCAAGATAGGTCGCTGTGCCCATTCGTATGAATAACTTCCACTATATTCATATACATTACCAATCAAGTAGAACGAATATTACGTAATCAGGTTGTCCTAATGGTTTCGGTGATGATAACGTCAAGCCCATAAATAACGTTAGCCGACTGTCAGCCCGGTTGACTGGGCTTAGCTGCGCCATGTGACGTCATACAGATTAACTGTCTCGCAAACAAATCCGGTTAAATGTTTACAATATTATTGGATTACGTCCGCGTGTGTACATGTGTCAGTGCATTTTCCTATGCATTTCTATTGTTATTTATATATAATCTGTGTAAAGATAGCAAAGGTAAAGTTAGAACATGTGGCACTAGCATTCACGTATGAATGAAATTTTAGTGATTTTTATGATTGCAAAATGAGGTAATGGTGCTTCTTGGTAAAAACGAATGACTTTACCTTTTCTTACGTTAAGTGAAAAAGAAAAGAATTTTTGTTTACTTAGTACTTGTCAAGTGACTTGATAACCAAACTTGTGATTCCGACTGGTCCGAATAATCGGAAAAAAGATGTTTTAAAAAACTAAAAACTGATAAAAACTTAAAATAACATCAGCGATGATGTTTGTTTAATTTAAAATGTTCAAAATTTTGGAAAGTAAATCAATGATGCTCTTACTCTCTTCCTTTGAAGGCAAGAATGCATAATCAAATTTACACTTTATCAACACTATCTCAAATTACGTAAGACAAACTTAATTATAATTTCATACCTAATTATTATGCATGTTATCTGCATGTGACACTTTAAAATGAATTTAATTATGAACCTTCCAATAAAAATAAATACATATATAAAGGCGCAAAAAATCTGTAACTTTATCATTGATATTAAAAAAATTTAATCATCATAAAATATAAAAAATATCGTATTCAATAATTAACGATATCAATAATCACAAAGTCGTAATTTGCATTCAATTAACTTGTTTTTTTCGTTAAAAAAAAATTGCGAAAGTAGCCGCAATTGAAAATGAAATCCGTATATCTTTTTGACTTATAAAATTCGTTTCATCTTAAAACCTGAAGTAAGATTAACTCCTTTTTAATAAGGATACTAACCGGTCTTTAATCTGGAAATATATAATGCAATATTGACGGTATTGCTTCGTTAAAACAGTAAAGAATGTAACAATGTAGGTACGTTATAACAAAATAATATTAATTCTATGAAGATATTCCTTTGTTAATACTTATTCAGGATTAACGACTTTTTTTCACGAATATGTCTTTATGAAATGCTAGTTCTTCTCATGTGTGATATTCCTAACAATTTGATGTTTTCCATTCCATTGTCTCAAGGGCAACGACTCATCTGTTTCTATATTTTCCACCTGTTCTTTTTCTATTCTGGATATTTCCATCAACCACAACCAATTTCCTGCTCGTTCATCTGTGATTCATTTAATAGCTACATCAGTTAAAGAAATATTAGAAATTTCTCAGTTTAATCTTTTAATGCGTTTTTCGCAATTTTGTTAATTTCTTGATATAATATAATATGTCATAGCATATAAATCGGTTTAAAAGATTCTATGGCGCAAGATCTTTTTTCGTTTAAACATTTGTGAATTTTAATTTTAATTTCAAACAAAATCTTTTTAATGCTAACAAGTTGTTAACATTATTTATATTCTAACAGGTAACGATAACATTTATTACAGCAAAACAAAATACTTGGGACGTTATCCAAGAAAAATAATGGGGTCAGGGTCCCTCGAAAGAGTTTCAAGGGTTTAAATTTTTGAGATATGTTAATTTAATAAAATAATTACATGAAAATGTTTTAACTGTCTTTTGATGATAAGCTTATTGTTGATATTTTAAATATTCAATGTAATATATATTTTAATCTATTCAATTGACTTTTCGCTATATTAACTATTGCAGCTACTTTCTTATAGAAGGCACATTCCACTAGTACTTATAGTAAAGAAAAGTATTGAAAATTGCATAAAGTTATGATTGATTTTTTTAATAAAGTGTTGGTTTTTTAAGTACCTATAATGCAAGATCAATTCTTAAAAAAAAATTTTTTTTATATGGACGTGAGGCAAATATACAAATTGCTAATTATCCATCAGAATATTTTTTCAGCCGTTCAATTATTTTCTAAGTGCAGCCTTAATAGCTACAGCATTTTCAGTAAAGGAAGTCAACATTTATCTAATCTATATATTTGTACGTTGCTATAAATAAGTTGTGTTTACTACACTATTAATGAAGTGTCATAGACATTACATTCTCAATCAATACTGTTATCGAATACGAACAGTAAAATTTGAGTGATATAATTTTCGTAAAAAAGTAAAGTAAATAATTAAATCCCTCCCTATAGAATCTTTCTTGAATTGCAACATATTCTTTATTATAATAAAGCTAACACACTCATATTTTGAACATATTCGACGAAATTTGTGTAGACAAAGCAGGTATAGGATAAGACCTCGGTGGTAAGATATGTAAACTAAGTAGTAAGTTCTTAAACTATGTTCGGCATTGAAGCGAATAAGCTCACGTCTGGCCTTCACGAGTACGCCATTGAGTTAAGTTGATTAATATCAAGTTGCCCAATCTAAGCACATACCCGCAACTGCACCGTATACATGTGACCTTTGTGATCTCTACTGGTTAAATGATTGGCCTTATTAAAACCACCCACTGTAACCAGTTCTGTCTGATGTTGATCTCAAGTGTAATGATATGTTACAAATGCTATCAGATTAGTGTTTCTTTATACCGATTCTGACAGTATTATCTTATCACCAATTTAAGTGTTTATAAATTTTATGTTATAATAAAACAGGTTTTGTTTTGTAATTATTAAAATAAACTATGGTCCGTAGACTTCTTGTCTAGTTGATCACATGCTCTTTTAATACGTGTCGGTGCTATCTTTATTTATTGTTACTTTCCGCTCTTGCGTGACAAACAACAATATACGAAATATAACTAAAACATTATAATTTTATTTACATACTAATAACTTTGACGAACGACATGTCTTCTCGGTTTAGGTTGCGTTATAGAACCTTTGCAATTATTCTTATTTCGCGTACGACAGATCAGATAGCCAGTAGATTCCCTTGAAATTTTAAACAGTCTTACAAATTCGTACCAAGCTACAACAAACGAACAAATCAGCATACAATCGCACAATGGAGACATTATTATTTATTACGTACACAGATATTGTTGAGAAAGCAACGTCAAAACATCATAGGTTTTATCTAGTTTTATCTTTTTGGAGCTTAAGTTTAAACCGCATTCAAATTGTCTCAAAAGATATACGAAAATTTTATCTATATTTAGAGTTTATGGTGTGATTGGATAAATGTAACTTTACTTATCTTGCATCGATAATATAGCCGATAAGTGAAACATATTGAAATAATAAATTGAGTCACAGATCGTTAGAAATAAAAAGCACCGTATAAAGACATTGACTGTTTGTTTAGTGTGTACATGATGTACTAGTTATAGTGTCGAAGGACGTTTAGTTCGTTAAAATGGCGCAGAAACACGCTACGCACTGCAAAATAGACCACTATTACAAACTAGAGAATAAATGTCTCGAACTAAAGAGACTGGTGATGGAAAAGACTGAAGAATTGAAGCGAAGAGATAAAATAATAGCGCTTCTGGAAAATGAAATCGATGATAAGGATGCCACAATTAGGCATTTGAAAAACGAGATAGACAAATACAGGCAAGTCGTCAAACCCTTAACGAAGCAGATATTGCAAAGGGTCGATGTGGAAGATGATCGGTCAGTTAAGGCACCTGGAGTTGAGAATACGAGGGTACTGCCTTTGGGTGAACCCAGGCTAAAGAGGACGGCGATATCCGCAGAACCATTATCATCATTATCTCAGGATTGTGAAATGAGACTTGTTAAAATACCCAAGAATCACAAGTAAGTAATGTGTGGGACATTATAAATGTCAACATATATAATAAGTGAATTTTTCCTTGATTAATAAACATTTAAACGTTATCTATATATAAGAAATAACTTTTTAAATATATGATTATATATGACTTTAACACGTCGACAGTTATCGTGTGGATGCTAATAAAATGAACGGATATAACACCATCTCTGTAACTCAGTATAAGCGAATCGTTCACGTCACGTAATGGCTAATGAAATAAACAATTGCAATTAGTTGTATAAATTAAAAATTTTATATAAATCATGTATAGTTATTAACTAATAAATATCATGTAATGTCATCAATCAATCAATAATTTCTCTAGCGAGGCCGACGTGTGAGGTGGCACGCCTTCGAACGTTCCCATTTGGTATAATTACAAGAAAACTTTATTATTGTCCTCGCCTATGCCGTTGACGGCTGTTCGATATACGACTGTGACTAATTCGCTAATAACTTTTTATTTGACATTTGCATGTTATAATTAAAATTGTTTTTATTGAGATATATATATATATTGTTTAATGTCAACTGTCAACCGAAAATTAACAGCCAGTTGAGTTAATTTTTTAAGTCCTAATTGCACAATTAAACTGGAAAGTGATAAAAGATTTTATTATAATATACAAGAAAATGTATTTTTTTAAAGAACACTGTATGATACGAAGAAAGAATTTTTTTAATATCTTTGTTATAACAATGATTAAAATCTAGAACTATTAACATTTTATAAGGAACGTCGATTGCATCAATTTGTAATAATACAAAGGTTATTATCATTAAGGTCTATTATAAGAGCCTTGTATAATCTTCGAAACATTTACAAAGCATCATCGGTTCTGATTAAAAATTCTATATAATTAGAGTTTTCTTGCTATTAGAATCATTGTGCAAGTAATTTTAACAAACAAATAATTTATCAAGGGATTATCTACACCCGTTTAATATATCACTAATATTAGTTTCATCGATAGTTCAGTTTAATTCTGTCTTTATTAATATAAAAATCTGTTTATACAACATTCAACTGTCACGATACTTCAGTTTACCGCAAGTTTGAATGTCCTTACTTTCTTGAAATCTGAGGGCTTAGTATAAGGCTACACGGAGATTTACAAACTTAATATTCATAGGTTTTTTACAGTTAATTATTTGTGATTCAGTTTTTTTGATGCATTCTCATAATAAATCCGTTTCGTAGTTGACGGGAAAATAAACTTAGATATATTGAAGCTCATCCATTCTTCTTATTAAGGCTCTTCATTTTCTTACTGATCTCAATATTTTAAAGTTTGTCCTCCATATATAAACTATAATTAAGAATTGAGAATACATACAATCTATTCACACTTAGTTCAATGATTAAGACTAGTACTATGGTTACTAGTTAATTCATTTGTAACAGCTTCGTTAACGTCAACGTAAATAAATCGCCTAATTTATTTTAATATGCTTATTTTTTTATATTAAATTCTCATGGAAGTCTTGTTCAATTTGTCGGTGTTTTTTTTTTAACCTTCTAATGACCGTTGATGTCATCTTTTTAAGTACGAACAAAATGTACAAAAGAAAATCATCTCTTTTTATATCAGTAGATTGTCGTTAAGAATTAATTCAATATCATTAGTTATAAATGGAATATTTTATAGATGTAGTGAAAATTTCTGAAACATCAAGGGACTTCCCTTAACCCTTTCCATTAAAATAAAATTTAATAACCCGTAATAACTATTCTTAATATAAAGAAATTTAAGGATTACGTCATTTATAACCTAATAAGGTTATATCTACTACGCTTGCGTCATATCATGCTGTTGGAAAAAGCTACTGTTTTTACAAACGTAATTTTTTTTTCTATAAGTATGTAATAAAGTAGAAATAGTCATTCTCAAACTAATAACTTAAAACCTGATTTTTTGGAGTAAGTTATATATATATATATATAGTTTTATATATATAGGTTATATATATATATATATAATGTGTATATATGAATGTATGTAACTACCCTTCTTCTTTCGCTAATAATGATGAAAATAAAATATTATCTTTCTTCCCTTCAATGTTTAAGAAATGTTAAGATTGTGAAATTTTAACAGACTTCTTTGTTTTTGAATATTTTATCGCCTTTTGAGATATTTTTCTTTTCATAATTAATACAGTTCTTATAATATTTATTAAATCTATTAACTATTTCTCTATAATTTTTTGTACCTACATAGAAATGAACGATCCCATGTTCTCTTTAAGACTGTAAAAAGTATTTTTTTTTTTCATAAACTATAATACAATGCCGTTAGACGACGTATTTATTTCCAATTTCTTTTTTCCTAGAGTTGACGCAAAAACTGTTTCATGTTACATAATATTATTGTTTTAAATTTGTTTGTCACGAATATATGCAAAAGATATATTTGTATTTATAACGTTCGTAACGTACAATACATATGCATCATAGTTGCTCAAAATGTCGCTTTTCATTTTATTACAATTTCTAAAAGACAATTTAATGTCACATTTTCGAAAATATCTATTTGGATATGAAAAATATTAAAAGTAGCAAATAATAGTACATTACTTAGTCCAGTAAATGCTATGGCATGGATCTCTCTAATTAGTTCTCATTGAGCGTCATCAAACCAAAGTGGAATGGTCCAGAATATTCCATCAACGTATTGTGTAACATATAGTTTAACTTTTATGGAATGCAACTGTTTGAACGATAAGTAGATCATAGATACCAGTATGTATCGTGGATTGAGATCTATACACAATATAAAAACGAACTTTATAAGTTTAACATATTTATTGTTTATCGCACACAACAAATGCGAACAAATACAAATTGTTTATTTAGTAAGCTCACTTTTATATCCTTATAAAAATGTAAACAATGTCGTTTTTTTTACATTATAGGTCCAGAGAACTTATAAAGGGTGCTATTTTGGATAACGACTTCATGAAGAACTTAGAAATGACGCAAATACGTGAAATCGTAGACTGCATGTATCCAGTTGAATATGCTGTCGGCAGCCTTATAATCAAGGAGGGAGATGTTGGCAGCATCGTATACGTCATGGAAGGTTAGTACATTTTACATAACGCCATCTAGTAGACACTAGCGGAAATTCAAGACTTTGTAACAATACCATCTAGCGATAAAAACCTGAAACATACTTTAGGTATTATTTCGAATAACTTCTGCTTAAGAAAACAGATGGCATATGAAGCATGTGAAAGTAACTCATTCAATAATAAATAACTTTATTCTACAGAATTGTTGTAGAATATTTTGAGGTATTAGAAACAACTTTTCAATTTATCAATATTAATTTTTTATTCCAATCCATATCAGTAACATTTAAATATATGCAGTTGTTCCATTGGTATGACTTATAAACCTGCATTCTGTAGGTAATTTATATTTAAAGACTTAATTTCTATCGTCTTCACGATGTCTGTATATTAGAAAAGTAAGTGCACTAACTCAACAATGAATCATATTTAGATAGAAAAATCTTTACTGTATTGTGGTGTCATACGTGACCATTTAAATATTTAATTTTCATGGATATGCATATAGGATAAAATTATTTATATAAAACAATATTTATATCAAAATAACAGTATAGTGGATCAAGTCAAAACTTTCCCTATGAGAAAGCGGAAAAACTACAAGCAACATTAACTTTTCCAGTGAGATGAATAAGGCGCTACAACCATGACGGTATACATAGTTCTTTAATAGAAACTAAATATTTCTTCTTACTTCTAAGTGCAACATTATTTTGGATTTAGTGAGGACTTGGATTGAAAAACGTTAAGTTTCTATTATGTTATACTTAATTATTAATTATAGCCTAGGAATAGTCATTGGAAAAGACGTAAAAAATTGTTTTGTTTGTAAATTAAACAATGTAAATACTAAACACTGAAATACAATATTAAATAATTAAGGATTGTAATTATTACTTATTGATCGGGAAACTTTATCTACACGAGTTAGGACATCACTGATGTAGAATTATATTATAATAGAAACTGTGTGCTTTTATTGAATTTAAAATGCAGTATTTGCTAATCATATTTCGTATAATAATAATAATAGGAGGTAGTTGGCATACATTGTACTTCGTCTTTCGAAACTGTTTGCAATTGATGCCTTACGACCTTGGATTTTTTCGCACCACAGCTTAGCTGAGGACGTACCTATTTGCAATCAGTTCTAAAATGCAAGTAATGAATAATTACGTTATTGTTTTTTAAGAGTAATTAAAATTTTAGAAAAGTATTCATTAGTAATTCTATTTTAATGTTATACATTAAACGTCGGAAGAGAAAGTGTTATATGTTAGGTGTGGTAATTAGAAGTCCTTTTATGGTGTCGCTAGAGGGCGCTGACCGTAATAATTGTTCCCTTACCGTATTACGTCATATTCTAGATATATCATGTTTAATATAACATCGATATCAGACGGGAGCCAAGGTTTGTATGACAGGAATATAATGTTTTATATATTTATCAAATAAATTTGTTTAATCTCTCAATTTTTTTTGAGTAATTATATTGATATGAATTTTAAATCATACTTTTGTACAGATCTTATTTAAATTTATAAAATTTACTTAATATTCTTCTGTATGGAAATTTTAACGAAATATTTTTATTTAAATTGTGGTCTAGTGGTAAAAAAACTTCTTGAATGATTAATTGGGATGAATACGACAGCCTAAGTTTATACGATAAAACTAAAAAACTTTCTGTCACAATGAAGTAAGTTTCGTATTCTTTCTAACATCTCATTTTATTGAACAAGTAACATTAGGAATAATATATCAAGAAATAATCAATTTAACTTGAATTGAATTGAATGGAATAGATTTCTCTATTTACCTATTTGAAATATAAATAACAATTTGTTTTGATAAAAAAAAAGCCTTAAAATTGTGTTAATAGTTTATTTTCTGTAAAATGATGCATCAGATACGACTATTGTTCCTAATTATAATTTTAAACACATCGAAGTTATCACAAAAGTTAAGTTACACCTTCGATACTTACAGATAAATATGTCACAAATATAAAGATAATTAGTTTTTTTCATATTACACTAATGAAATGAACAAAGAAAGTAGGACAATTGACGATATAACAATAATGAACCGTGTCCTTAAGTAATAGTATTGACGTTTATAAGTTACAACTTTCTCTTTATTTTTTGTGCTAATATTGGAGGTAGTTTGTTAATGAATTTGTTTTAACTAGTTTTTACGTCTTTGCTGGAACGATGCTAGTCAACAATCGGTCTTTAAAATGTGATATTGAATGAGTGAATTATATGTCCTTATAATCATATATAACAAACTCTTCCATTGTGTATTCATCTTGTTAACAAAATGGTTTTTTTATTAATCGTACTAACACGCACTTATCTTAGGAAGTATAAATAAGGCACGTCTATCGAATCGTTATCGATGAACCAAAAACCTTTTGACCTCACTAAAG
Organism: Danaus plexippus; assembly: GCF_018135715.1. Lineage (NCBI taxonomy): Eukaryota > Metazoa > Arthropoda > Insecta > Lepidoptera > Nymphalidae > Danaus > Danaus plexippus. The sequence goes on along the minus strand of NC_083548.1, from coordinate 4,550,259 downwards.
TACGTGACCATTTCAATACATCATTAAATATTTTAATATAACAATACCGTTTCTTGTCATTCCCCATCCTTGTGATTCCTTCAAGACAAAAGTTTTTTTGGGAACATAAATCCAACAATAATTCCTTATGCGTATTTTTTTCACTTGTAGATTTCAAATTTGATAGAAGTTTTCTGTTTTACTTAATAAATAAGGTACTGAATGCAACTTCACCTACGCTGTCGCTATTTTTTTGTCGCCTTTTATAAAAATTACATATTATTAAATGTTTTCAAGGTATAAAATTATGGCCCAAGATCAAACTATATTTTATTCTTCATAAAAGTTACTAATTTACAAGAAATATTCATATGTATTTGTTTATCCTTTATATCTAATTTATAAAAATATATCTTAAAAGTCATAGAATAAAAGAAAGTTTGTTTTGTCAATTAAAAAATGAAATTAAAATATTATGATTTCGTTATTTTTCTGCAGGCGTTTTAAATAATAATTTTTGTATGTTCCTAACTCTTTTAAAAGTATATATTTGTAAACACTTCAGTCTTTAGTATTCTGTTCATTTTTAAAAATAATTCATACTCAAAACGAGATATGACACATTCAAGCATACTGTTTATATTATTTATATATTTTCTCTCAATACGGGATTTCTATATGCAGAAGTATAAATTATTACTGTGAATGAACATTTTAATGACTAACCGATACGATTAGTTACTAACGCTCAAAATACTTTCCTATTCAGGACCTATTCCTCTAACAAAAAGCACGTTTTGTTCCACTTATTTAGTTATCTTTTAAAATTAAAGGAACCGTTCAAATTGTATTACGTCGGCTTATATGCGTCAAAATAAATTTATAAACAATATGGCTTCCTATTATCACTGTGAAAATTGATTAAAACTCATTCAGTGATTTTTGCATGAATTTCTAACAACGACTAACATATTCCATCCGCTCAAAGTTTCGAATTTAGTATATATGATACATTTGGGTTCAGTTAGATCTCTCTAAGGATAATTCTCTTGAGAGGGGTAAGCAATTCAAAGAATTTTCAACATACCTTCAAGTGAATGAAGTTCTCATTATGGTGCATCTATAACTGGGATAAATTTCTATACATTCAACTGTTGCCTTTGTTTAAACAGCAATAAAGATGAATATTGTTTGTGTTCTTTTTGTAAGCCACACATCTTTAAGATAATTTTCAACTTGGTTCCACTCACTTAGTGACCAGGTTGGCCAACAATGTGGCCTTAATGTCTATCAGTCGTTCAAAGTCATTATTAAACTACAATTTTATAGTTATTATACGAAAAGTCTAAGAGCATAATATTGATAACCCTCACGAAACTTATCAGCATTTAAATATATGAAGATTAGGTCACAAAAATTCAATCTTTAAAATCAAGTGCACACCAAAAAAAAATTTAAAAGCTATATAACTAAATAAGCATTTAAAATTAAATCCATTAAGATATAAAACGTCTAAAATAACTTTTCCTCACTTTACTAATGCTTTACACGCATTGGTATGAATTTCAAAACGAAAATACTTTAGGTAAATAGTTTAAAGACTTTTCTTTCTCGCATGGCATTATTTTTGCTACGTTCTAGTAACTCGCGAAGAATGTTAGCTGAACAATTTGTAACGGTGTATTATTTAATGTTTTGTTTGAAAATAACTTAAATATCTAATTGGTCGTGTAATATTGCAGTTTAAGAACGGCCATTAACAATATAATGGATATTTGACGTGCACCATCTAAGCATAGTCGAATATAACGAGCGCTAAATATGGGTAGTTTTAAAATCATATGTAATGTCAACAAAAATTATGATAGAAAGCTTAGTGTGGGTTGGTTCGTAGTTTAAAGTAATCATATTTACCTTTCGCCATACGTGACCATATCGTTCAGCGTAGAATAGCATGGGACAGTATTTTTCGATACGATCATGGATACTGGTAAAACTACGCTCCGTTTGTTCAAAATGCACGAGATAAATGCACTTAATTGAACCATATTAAGGCCATTGCAAAGCTTACAAGTGCCTTAATGAATAGATGCTGTAAATACGGCATATATTTGCTTAACACTGTCTGAATGATCAAAACATGATAATAAATATATTATTTATAAGAATTCACTTCCAATTCAAAATATTTGAAATTTATTCATGTTGTAGCTATATAAAATATTATAAATAATAACCTTCAAAATATATCCGTGATTTGTGAAAGCGAAAACATGAAGCCTTGACCGCAGAGTAATTTACGTCACAGATGCGAACGAGGCTTCTTGATTATACTTTACATTTCTACTTTTACCTTTGGATTGTTGATATTTCATGAATTTTAAATTGCATCATTTAAATAACACTGAGAATATACAGAAGATACATCCATTTACATCTGATAAGTAGAATAAATTGTGCGATAACAATTAACAACATACCTCGAGAGTAATCAAACTATTCAGTGAAACATAAAGTGATCAATCTGTGCAATTTTATAAAAATATTACTTAATTTTTTTTTAATCTTTTAATTTCTGTAACATCATATTAAGTTTTAAGTCAAGTTTTTCAAAAGGCACAAATGACTTTTAAATAACATTTAATAGGACTATTTAAACTACTGATCCTATCAATTTATGCGCTTTAAAATATAAGCTGTTTTTATTCATACAGAGAAGTGTGTTGTTTCTTTATAATTTATTTCACATGCCTTTTTTCCCTAAATAATAAACGTAGAGTTTCCTGGTTTGTAGTATAACTCTACTAAATTCTTCATCGACTTTATTTATTGCTTTCCATTTTTCACTACTTTCCTTTCCATCCGGATTTTATTATAAGTTACGTAACCATGGTGGCATAATTAGTTCCGTCATTTGCATTAAATAGTTAAAACTGTCCGTCAATTCCAATGTTAACTTTCTAGAATGGTTTAAGGAATCGGTTTACTTATGGAAATATCTCAAATATTTACATGAGATAAAACATCCATGTGAACCTTTTTGAGTTATGTTATTTTTAATGTAAAAATTATGTTAGTCTTATCATTTGACAAATCTTAAGTTGTTACTAAATTTAAATAACAAATAATAATGTAATCATAATGAATGTGATGAAAATTATTTGTTATTATATTAATATTATCTTATCTTGTATTACCTTAAATTCTGTATTTTGATTTTATTTTTGAGAGACACTATGTCTATTGTTAAGGTCATAGAGCTTTCAACTTCAGGTATAAATATTGTTGTTTCATCTTCTCTCTCGCTCGCACACATCAAAATATACGTGCGCAGGAGTTGATCAAGATCCCAGTAAATCAGTAAGCGGTCCGACGCTACCGTGATTGGACGTCGTGTGATTGACTTGCGTCCGTTTAAAATATGTTTTAAATAGTTTTTAAAGATATTTATGTCGTATAAGGTTTATTTTTATTGTTTAAAGTGCTTAAAATTACGTAATCGGTGTGTATTGTAAAGTGCAGTGATGTGTCAAGGTGATATTTTTCGCGCGATCGGCAGCTGTCATTACAAAATTTTTCGATGTGTATTAAATGTCTAATATAAAGCTTGGATTTCGTACATCCGTTAATGCCACAACGATATTATGTTACTGCTCCCAACAAAGCGTTTAATCTTGATTTTAAGATAACAAAAAATAAGTTGACAAATAAGGTTTAACCCAATGACACATTGGGAAAGTTATGATAGTTAGAATGTAATATCAATGTTAAATTGAATACTGCACTCGTGTAATGCTCGCGTGCATTATCCGAATGTATCGTGAAAGTATTTTGGAACGCTGTCTTCACGGTGAAGATTTTAGCATATCAATGTTCAAAAGTTAAGCTTTCTACTCACTTTCAGCCTAACTGTGACATAAGTTTGTTTTGATACAAAACCTGTTATATTTTTATGGATCACTCACTTTGTATGTTTCCTGCTAATTAAAATATATAAAAAGGCTGAAACACTTTCATATATTAATAACAAATTGACGGCAGTGGCAATATTAAGAACACCAATAAATGTAATTTTTTAATAAATCATTGATAGAAAACTTGATGTTACAGCTGGTATGGAATAGTATGAACACCGTCCCATTGGGATTAGAAAGTGATGTTGTTATCAAAATAATCCAAAGCTGGGATTTCGTGTTATACTGGTTCTGATGACATGATAATAATAATATCATTTCATGATATAGAATTGTTTCTATAGAAAGCAGCTTTGTTATGGTTTATAATTTAGATCGATTGGAATACGTTAGGGTCCGAAAAGTCTTTGTTTGTTAATGAACCTCAGTTTGAGTTAATAAGAACCATTAGCCTAAACTTGTTAGTTAATATTCCAAATATTAAGTAGTGGGCGTCGAGTTTAATCCTTTATGCTGCTTTAATGTCATTTTCTGTTTATTAATTTATTTTATGTTCATTTGTAAGCACACCAGAAAATCATGTATAAATATTCAAAGTCCACGTATATATATATATATATATATATACATAAAGGCATAAATACATAAAGGCGTGCTTATTCAGTCAAGGAAAGACTTTTGTTATTATTAAAACCAAATAATAAAAAAAAAACACTTATAATAAATTTACGACCGAATAAGGAAATTTATTTTAAATATGCAATATTTTATAACAGTCTGCTTGAAATAAATTTACACATAAATATTTATGATAAGCATAGAACAATCAAAAATTAATGAAATAAAAAATATATTAATTTAATTATTGTCAGAACAAGAGTGTTCAGGACATTAATTTTATATAAGGAAAGCAATTCTTATGGGTAGTCTATTAATGGCTGAAGTCACCAGACTTTGCTAATGAATTATATTGTTACATCTGCGCATGATAATTCGTGACTCATTTTGTTTATTGATATTATTATTAATTGTTCCGATACAATGTAATGGAAATCACAAAGAACTTTTAAGTTAGTCGACGTATTTTTTGAGCAATCGATAAATTAGTACAGGGGTCTGGGGAAGGCTTTGAGACCGATAAATATCAATAAATAATAATAATAATCATCATCACTAAATAATAATAATAATCAATCCTACCGCTATAAATTATGAGAAATATTTATTATGTTCTATTTAAAATATAAATTTTAAGCATATAGAGAAGAAAACTGCTATTTTCACTTTCATTTGTTAAGACTGTTACTCGCTTTTTATCAACGTCATTGTTTCATTTCTTCCTTATAGTAATTAATACATATAACAATGTCATTCCAATTTTAAAAAAGAATATTTAAGTTTTGACAGAATAGCGTAAAAAAATTTAATGGTTTATTGATCATAATAAGTAATCTCATAATCAATTGATTCACACTTTTTCACGACTACAACACAACAAAACAGTAAGGATTAATGGAAATAATTAAAAAGTGATAGAGATATCAAACGGTAGAAAAAAGTTATGGTTTATTTTATTATATTAACGATTAAATATCTTTTTACCACAATTATCATTGTAGCTTAAGCAGATATAGCATCAAGGAATCAAAAATTATGTCCAGAAAAACATTTAAATGTAATAAAATAGGCAACTTTAAAACCAAGATATAAACCGTCCTCTAAAATTATCTTATTATTAGAGATTTCATTTGCAATGATTGAAAAGTAACAAGATTTATCCCGATTCAGAGGAAATTAGTTATTAATGAGGTCGTAAGATTTCTCAAGTTCCTTCATGCATCGCCCGTTCGCTGCATATGTGGACCGATGAACTTGTTTCAACTCAATCGGTTGGAAATCGTTTTCTAGTAATTCGATCATGCGTTCAATAATTAGCTTTAATTTACGAGTACATATAATTGTGATGATTGAGGATTTAAGATTAAAAATCAATTTACGGATAACACAGTTAGTACCATTGTACTCCAACATTTGTATCACACAAAGAACTAATAAAGGATTTAAAATAATTTTTGTTCACTTTAAATAAACTTTGGAACTTCTGGTATAGACAGAGCTCTGCTTTGCGCTAATATGTAAAATATAGTAGTCCATTTATTACTTGACACTAGATGTTTTACGGCTGCATATCTTACCAATCTTTCATCAACATCCGAGATGGAAAATAAACTAAACAAAATTCACTTAACCATTTAACACGAGAAGCTCGTTTAAACATTAAAATACATTTTATATCTGTAATACATTTGATACTTGTGTCTTCGGCAAAAGAATCTTATACCTCATTATTGTAAGGTTTTACGTTATATATGTGGGAAAAACATTAATTATTGTGTATTTTGATTGACGATGCACGTTAAAATTTAAATTATTTATATTAAAAAATGAAATTAGTAGCAATCATTTCATTAAATATTTTAAACCAATACCCTAATATAATGATATATTAATATATATTCAACATATTTCCATACTGTACTGGCTCTGTGGTCAGTGAAAGTGCATTTTATACAATATTAAATGTAAAAAATAATATACGGTCGTTCCATTATCTAATTATTACGTAATTCAGTTTACATTTGATGGACTCTTAAGACCCAGTTATTTCCTCATGGCGTTTGTGCAATTCGTGCTCTCGGACCGTAACGCCTCCGTTCTGATGGTCTTATATCTATGTTCACTAGTTAAATATATTGTACAGATTGTTATATATTGAATGTTATATAGTTATTTTACGTAGTCGTTACTAAAAATTATTCGCACGTGATCGATAAAGGAATCCTTGAATAATATTAACATGTGTTTACTTTAAAAAACTGTAATTTCACACCTTAAATATGTGACATATTTTATTACATACAATTTAAACGCTTTCTATTTATTTTACCAGTGATCAATAGACTTACAAATACATATTTATATTATGTTTAGGACTTATTTTTTAATGAAAATCGTTATTCATTATTTTAGTCGTTTTATAGGAAAATTTAATTCTAACTCACACTTGATCTATTTGAACGTACTTGTTTAGAAACGTATTCTATGTAAAGTTATAAAAGTATACTTTTCGGTATATAATATTGTTGTGGCATAAAATAAAATGTTTCTTTGTTAATCCAGATATCACAGTTCAGTTTATGTCTAAATAAAAAAGTTGTTTGGAACCGAGTGAGTGATTACAAGATGGGTTCAGTGTTTTCATTATTTTATTTACTTCCAAGATATTGCTTTCAAAGTTTTAAGATTGATATGACATTGATGGACTTAAAAACATTATGAAAATTAAACATTACCCGGGAAAAGCGGTCATGGAGGACCCGTGGCTTTCAATCAACGATAGAACTATGGACCTTGTTTATGCAGCCAATTGGGTTGGAGCCAATAATTTAAACAATCATAAGGAAGAATATAATCAGGATAGTCAATCGAGATTTAATTCGATATCTAGAAGCAAATCGTGTAGAGATATTGGTAGAAATTCAAATAAAGATGACGGCGAATTACATGCATACCACAAGCAAGAATACAATCACAATCAATGTACTAACAATGAAAATATATCTCAATTAGCAAAATATCAACAAGTTATAGAAGAAAAAGCACGGACAAATGATAATTTCCTCATACAAAATAAAATTAAACATAGCTATAGTTTTAAAGATATGCCAAATGGATATAAACCTTCAACATTGAGACGGGTTAAAAGACGAAACTTTACAGAATGGGATATTGAAGCGTTTGGTCCAAATGACCGTCAAGCTCCTGTTCCACCTCAACGAAAAGAATCACATAAATATTCACATCGTCAAAGGAAACCTGACCCAAAAAAAAATGGTTACCCCCTCCCAGACCCTGGACCATTACCCCCTGATCCATCATCAGAATCATATTATGAATATTACTCCAGAGTTAGTCAACAAAATAATGACACCGATAGTGATAAAATTAAACTAATGCAAAAAGAGCCAAAGAAAGATAGTGGAAATTCAAAATCATTTGGGTCAGCGCGTGGGTATGGAAATGATACGATGTATCAAATAATTAATTCAATGGCAACCTTAGATTTAACACCTATAAAATCTAGAGCGGGAAGTAAAAACCTCGACACGGATAGCGAAGCGGAAGATTTGGGTTTATATATGCATCCTATTAATGAATCGTTATCTACATGCGAGCAACTTCCTGAGCGTAATACACAACCTGAGAACGTTAGGAACGGACGTATGGACGATGTGCGACCTAATTTTCGTTCGAAATCTATGAGAGTGAAAAGTGAGGGACGAACGCCGCTCCGGGCTTTTCTTGATACGGTTGAAGATGAGACCAAAGCATATAATGGTGTTACCGTCACTCAACCGAAAAGGAATTTATCACCAAGCGAACAGCTGACGTTGATGCAGCAAAACATGTATCAAGAAAGCCAACTAGCACCGGTCCCTGCCACCGATAACGGATTTCACTCGGTGGGTTTAGGAAAAGAAAGCGAATATCGGACTAATAACAGTGTGTCTACACAAATTAAACCCGATAAATATGGGAAGTTATACAATACGGTGAGAGTGAAAAGTGACGATAGATATAATAGATACAATGACATTCTGTCATTTTCATCTCGCGATCGTATTAGTGAAGATCGTGTGACTAACGGTGCGTATTCAAGAAGTGCTAAAAGTTCCTCTAGCGGTTCAGATTCAGATTTTTCGATTCCTCGACCGAAACTCATAGTTCCCGTTCACACTTATGGCACTCGAAAACGAAGAACCGGAAATCTCTGTCAAAGAGAGAGCAATGCGACGGAATCATCTTTAGATGCTGGCATATTGCTCGATGTTACACGCTTAGAAGACAAGCCTTTGGAAAGTCATAGTAATGCAGATTCAGGTGATTTTTTTACATACGTGATATCTTCTAAGTTATATGTCTTATCTTTATCATGTGATTAGCGTATTTTTGGATGTTGTCACGTTGATTGATAGACGTAAAGGTTAACCACATTACCGTCCGCACCTTTTATTTTGCAGTAATATGAACGTACATATAATTATTTTACTATTTAAAAGGCATTTGCTCATTAAATTTTATTTGTAAATCATTCAGCCGAATTATAAATATTCTTTTTATTTCATTATATTTGAGGTTTTAGCGTACCATGGATATCAAATGATGACGCGGACTTTTGATTTCTCACGATTTTAATAAGATTACTGTCATATTGATGAAATAATTTATACTTTTTAAAGTATACGACTAACTTTCATTTTTCAAACGTATTTATTATTGCTTGCTCCAATTTCTAAAGTACGACTTTTGGAAAATCAAACTGATATTAAGCATTTTAAATAAGAAATACATTTATAGCTTTGGCTGAACACGATACCATTTTTATACTCCACTCATAAATATGTAATTGTACTGAAACGTTAATGTCACAGTAAACGTTTGCTTGAAAGTGCTTTCATTATAAATAAAAACGATAGTAACTTGTATAAAACCATTTTTTATTTTACATCTTTTACATCTTAAGCGCTAGTTATCTTAATTCACTTTTACTTTTTTCCTTCGATTTAAGCGCTTACAAAATTTACTATTAACATAATTAATTCATTCCAAAAACTTAATTTAATATAGGATTTGACACCGTTTCGTGTACCCGTTACAATAATTTATCATAAGTTATTTAAATAATTCAATAATATAATTTTCAAAGTTATGCGAAGATACTCAAAGCGATTGTTTATATCAAAACAATAGTAAGGTAGGTTAAACAAACAGGAATAAATAAATACAATATAAAGCAAATATTTCTTCAATTCAATAATGAATGGAAACAAAGAACCCGGCAATTTGCACTCTTTGTTTTAGTTGTGAACGTATACAGTAATTCTCTACTATGATAAGTAAGAAATTGTATCATGACATTTCATTATTAAATATGCAACCATTATTTACTATTGATACCATAAAATATTGAGTTTTGAAATACTATGCATAATAGAAGTACGTTGAGAAATATGGATATAATTTTTTTGGTTTTAACTTCGTGATCACTCATCGCGGCATTAACATTAAATAAAATCTTTATATTAAAATTAGAAACATTCGTGTTAAATGTCTCATATTTCTCAAAAGCCACAACATATCTCGTTACGTGTTTACTAAAGTTGAGACTGTGCAATATCCCGTCAAGTTCTCTAATGAGACCACTTGTGACTCACCAATGAGTTGGATTAACCTTGAACATTTATGGCTTAAGAATATGTGGAACTATGTTCAATTAATTGTGCAGATTAATTACTATTAGTTATATCGAATTTATTAATGTCATAAGATTAACTTTTAAGTACTACTAAAATGAATATATTATATTATTGTGACATGACGTTTTCACTTAACATTTAAGTATCAGTACCCTCATAAAATTTATGAGTTTTATAGTGAATTAATAATGTCAAAATTTACCATATTGCATTATTAAATTTTTAGATACTAAAGTGATAATAAAACTAACATAAAGTAATATGTCAAGTGTCTGAAATAAACCGATAAATGAACGAATTCAGAAAAAGAGAACAGATTTCGCCATTTTAAAATTACACACGTTAAAAGTATAAATTTATTTTATTAAAAAAAAATTAATATATAAAACAAGAGAAACATTTTTGTTTTTCACGATATTAAGATACAGGTTTCTATTGAACACGTACAAAATAAAAACTGTTTGACTGATTTTAATGTTGTCAACAGAGGGAAGAGTGGAAGTATCACGGGAGAACAAATACCTTAGCACCATGGCACCAGGCAAGGTATTCGGAGAACTGGCGATACTGTACAATTGCAAGAGAACTGCCACCATCAAAGCCGCTACCGACTGCAGGCTCTGGGCCATCGAGCGCCAATGCTTCCAGACAATTATGATGAGAACTGGTCTTATCAGACAGGCTGAATACACTGACTTCCTTAAGAGGTAGGTTATTATGATAAATATTTTATAGTGGATAAGTAAAAGTAAATTATATGTTACATATGACAAAAATCGATATCATTAATGGGAAACCGTGATATTTTTCATTCCAGTAATTGCCTATTGTTTTATTTAGTTCAGTGTAAATGTCAATTAAATTGTTGATATTGTTTTCTTATTAAATGGATCTCAGTCTCAGCTTACATTTTCCATTCACACGGGACTTCAAATTGTAACCGTTTTGGCAATATCACCCACGCTTGATATATTTTTATTTACTGGTCCTCGTTATACAAGATATCGGCATATACGGATCCCACGCGTAATTAAGAGAATACATTAATGAAGAAACTCACTATACATTTTGATGTACATTTTTTTCTGTGAACATGAAACTGTTTATTTTTAACACCACCATTCACGTACTTTTAAAATAAGGTATACATCATCGGTCAACAACTTTCGTTCCAAATCTGTAATCATGAGTTATTTTTGTGGCTATTCGAAGTTTCTTTTATTGGATCGAGTTGTTTATGGCTTAAAGTCCATAAAGTTTGGTAGTGTTTGGAGTAGCAGTTGTTTATATAAAGATTTTTTTTTTAATTTTATTTTCTGTCCATGTCCACCCTATCATAACTATTCATATTTTATATCTAAAAACATTTACGACTGCTTATTATAAAAAGACAATTTCGATTCTGTATCTTGCCAAGCTATAGCATTTAATTTAAGCTATTTAACATACAAATAATTTTGTGTCTCACGAACTGATTAATATTATAATTATTTAAAATTATTATTGAGAAGGTTTTGGAACCTATTGAAAGAATAAGTGTTCATTTACTTTCCGCCGTGACTTCATAACAGGTATTTGTAAAAATGATATATTGTCAGAATTAATATTTTTACTCGTAATCATATGAATAAAGAATCAGTATGCACTTAACAAATAACCATTCCATAATCAGGATAGTATTTATGAATGAATAAGAAAACTAATTGCAAGATCAGACAGATATTGTGTTTTACTTTGTGAAGATATATGTTTGTAGAAGAAAGGATATTGACCCGAGGCACTTATGCAAATTCAATGGGCTGAGCGACGACCTATTCTTATGCCTTCAATGGGTCGTACTCAAATCTGTACATATAACGTACTTAAATAATTTTTATTGAACTATAAATATCTAATCATCAAATTATATTGTTAACTGATCGTCTTAAGAATGATAAGAATTAACTAATAAATAAAAACCCAATAAAAGCTGCATGGTCCACTAATTTAATTGAAGCATTTTCGGAAATGAAATTCTAGAAAGTAACATAGTCAGGTCATCTAACAATTTGATGTATTAATGAACGCCTAATAAGATATCGTTCGTTTAAAAATCTTTTCTTACATACATAAACTTTGGAAGGAACCATAAGTTTTCGGTTTAAAAATAAATATTCCAAATTTGTACGAGACACAATGATTTAAAATTTGTATAAAATAAGAAATTCAATGTAGCATCCAGCTTGCATAAGAACTTTTGCAAAGCTGACCTCATGAAAGCATCCTTTCTAACACGAAAACGAATTGACATTCCTGTCGTACGTATTCCAAGATTTTATACAAAACAATTGTAAAACAGCATTGCCTAACGTCTCGTGCGATACTTTGCGAAATACTTTGAAGTTTGTCACGTTGAATAATATTTTAGTCAATCCTTTCACTGTAATAATAATTCAGGAAGACAAGCCATGGCCTAACCATATTTAGAAGTAGGTAAAGTTGTAATTTAAAATTATAAATTGCATTACTCCCCTACTATGTGGCTTTTATAAAATATCCTTTAAATTTTTTTTTATTACAAAATGATAGATACACACAAGTTACACTGTGCAATTCGATATAATCTATTAAAATAGTAGAGGTAGACTGCAATAAATACGAATATGAAACACGTATGCCATATACTTCGTCATACATGACTAACCATCGATGTCTATCATAATATTTTATGTACTGCGATTGCTCATAAGTCGTAGCCTTCTGTTAAGCAACTATTTACGTAAGTGCTGAAATTAAATACGACCGGTAATTACATAGCAATATCGTTGCTAATTAAATATATCTATGTAATATAACTAAGTGCAAACATAAAATATAAGATAAATATAATCCCAATAATACTATAATAATTATAAACATATATGGAATAGGCGTGTTGTTACTCTTTCATTTAAAAATCATTTACATGTATACGAAATTTATATGTATGTAGAATTTATTAAAATTATTTTAACGTGGTTTCAAATAGACCTCTCATTGTGGACGTATTGTATACTTCCTAGTAATAACATTTTTCTTAAACTGTGTTGTTTATATTTTGGTCTTGTTATTTAAATAGTCATCTGGCTCTTACATCATTTATTAACAGAGTATTAAATATGTTGCGTACATACACTTGTGTAATTTAGCTTGATAAAATGAATGCTTCATTGACGAAATCTTTAGTTGTTTCGTACTACTTCACGTTACGTTCTGCACTCTATCTCGTAATACGATGAAAGTGGTGTCAAAAGAAGTATTTTACATTTTTTTATTAAAGTAATCGTTATTTTGATTGATAGAAAAATGTTCTTATCTCTAACTTTATCGTTCCAGCGGAACGAATATAAAATTTTCCGTCATTTACACAAGTGACACTTATCTTTTGTCTACTCTTTAATAATAAAAAAAAACTTCTGTCTCCTCGCGTGCTGTATCAACATTAAATTCGCAACGTTTTCTTAATACTCCATACATAATTTTACGAAAACCACATACACTCATCTTAAAACTATGTCTGATCAAACAATTGGATTACACTTGCTCTTACTATAGATGTTTACCGCGGTATTCTTAAAGAGAACATAACGTTTCATGCTTTTCAAATTGTCTCTGACCAATAAAACAACGACACACATTTAAATAATTGTCACGCATCGGAAAGTCGCAACCTCTACAATTGATTTCGTTTAAGCTTAGTATACGTGCTTACGGTATAATATAGCCTATATGGATACAAAGAACGGACATTTTAATGGAACTTAAAATGCCTGTCATAAATGCGAAAGTATGTAAATATGTAATATGAGTTTTTTTTTTTGCTTTGCTCAAAAACGACCGAATGGTTTATTTTCTTTCGATTAAATTAGACGCATTAATTAATTGTGCTATAAGACACAAGTCCTCCAATGAATCCCCGGGCTTCAGCTAGTTTGATATATGATTTGTCGGTCAACACTTGCTGACCGAGAAAATAGGAACGTTCAGACATTGATCGTTCACACAGAAGCAAGTAATTAAATTATTCTCTAGTTATTGCCGCCCGACCAGTTTCGAATAAATAGCTTTATTGTTATTTAAATAAATTGCTTTGCATTGAATTTATTCTTCAGTGATGTTAAGGATCGTATTAAAAAATCCGGTTATTTTGTATTATAGGGTCCAAAATTTAAATAAGAACCTAAATAGTTCTTAGCTAATATCCTTAAATGGTAAGTATATACGATGCAGAAAATGCCTTATCAATGTTAATTAACAATTTATTGGTCTGTAATTTGTCGAACGGAGATATTGTTAATGTTTTAATTTTAGCTAATAATTATGTTACAATAATATAAAACGGAGCAATTAAACTCGTTTAGTGTATTTATTAAGTGTATCATTGAAAACTAAACATTAAACGATAAATTTATTTAAATAAATTATTCGTTACATGCGTATAAAACTTACTTACAGTTTTCGTAATATTTCGTATACTAACTAACTCCGCTGAATTACTTTCATATCAAAGATTTGATGTGAAATTGATTACAACTTAAATTAGAATTGCTACTTTATTTCACTCAATAGAAACAGGTTAATTTTCATTTTAATGAATTGATCATTGAACGAACGATTTAAAATGAAACATCCTCTATTAATGCCCTAATTATGCTTGATACAGAAACTTGACAAACAAGTTAAACATAAAACATGACTTACATTTAATGCCTTTAGGCATTAATAAATAAATAATAACACCAATACATGTTCTTTTTTATTTATCAAAAAGTAGTTCAATGATAATTTAATATAATATTTATGTAATGTGGCCATAGAAAATCTATGACTCCATACTTTGAGTAATTCAAATAAAAAAATATACATTTAATACAATTATAATTTCACTTATCTGGTAATTTTCAGGGAAATGGACATTACTAAATGTTCTGTTTCTTATTTAATTTTATATGTACGCAATAAAATGGATCTGACAAAAATACTACATTTTTTATATAAATATGAAAGTCGGTTTTTTTTTCTTTATTTTTCTTCCAAGTGCCTGTTATTAAGGATTTGTAATATTTTTTCATCTATAAAAATAAATAACACGATGAAAATTAGCTTAAATAAAAAATATACAATACCCAAATATGCGAGCCTAAGACTACAATATAATAAAACGTTGTAAATAATGATATTTAAAGTATTACATGACACGCTATTGGAAATATCTTTGCCGACAACGTTTCCTCTTTATCAAACTTAAAATATGTAATACAATCAATAACATTATAGTTGAAAAGTGATATGTGTCAGAAGAAGCATTAACACTTCGCCTATTTTATTACAGTGTACCGATCTTCAAAAACCTTCCCGAAGACACCCTTATCAAAATATCAGACGTATTGGAAGAAACACACTATCAAAATGGCGACTATATTATTAGACAAGGAGCCAGGGGTGATACCTTCTTCATTATATCAAAGGGACAAGTAAGTTATTCTTAATTGTAACGTTACATCTGCCCCACGTTTTAGCAATTAAAATACTTTGACTAATTACACCTTCTTCTATAGAAATGCATTCAAGATTGTTTACATTCCGTTGTTACTTGTATGGCAATTATATTATTATAGAATGTTTTAAGGATAAATTGTGGTAGATAATAGGTATCTTAAATCAATGTCGTTCATACAAAAATTATATTAAAATATCATTATGTAACCAGAACAGCTGAACTTTCAAGGTTCGAGCAGCGCAAGTTAGCATTTCGTTGGTAAATATTCTTTGTTTTGTTTTCATTAAACAAATTGTATAACGTCATCGGCTTTTTTAAATACACTATAGCAACCGTGTATGTAAATTTTGATATACAAATAAGGAGACAATAAAATTTTTGAAAATAATATATTAAACTATGATAATTTAATGTTAATGTTTTTAGAATATGATGTAATAATATGAAAACTTTTATATCATCATCATTATCATAATCTTGATAGCAAAAACCTCCAATTGCATCCAATGATGAAGTCATTATTAAGATGATTTTGTCTTGAACTTCTTGTCATTTCACATATGATTTATTTCGATGACATTGTTATTAAGTCGACGGTAATCTCTAAACAAGTCGAGTTTCACTTTCGAGAAGACGCGCCACTCGTACCTCGGCTTCATGTTTTTTAAATAGATACACGATTCGTTTCTCATCTTTCATTTTTGATATCACACTGTAACATTTCATACTTACGGCGTATCGTGCGAATTATATTGAGTTTCTCTTTTTTATAATTATCTTTAATATTTGATTTAAGTCTAAATCTGTCTACGGTTTTTTAAGTTAAGGTTTCATAAGAATTTTTATCAAAATAAAATTTAATTAATGGTAAAAGCGATTAATGATGGTTGCGGTTAAAAAGCGTCTTTATGGGAGGTGACATTAAATATGAATTATGCCCCTAATATATGTTTCCTTTTGTGTTCGACTTTGATATTACTTATTGTCCGCGTAGAAACGGTGATTGTAGTATAAGTAGTTCACCTTGGCATTTGAGCCAGCCTCGATACACTGCACATTCAAACTTAAATAATTTGCAATTTTAAACTGTTGCTGACATTAAACATTTTCTTTAAATCTCTTATTAATTTAAATCTCTAGAATTAATTGACGTGGACATTTTAAAAGGTACAATACAAAAATCAAATATCTCTTCATAGAATAGTAATATAGGATATTGGGAAACAATATAAATAATAGGATTGATAGCTCTAAGCTACTCATTTATATTGCTTATAAAAATATGTAAATCTTACTTGATGTGTAGGTAAATGTTTAAAATAGTCATTGGCTGCAAAGGCCATAGGCTATTGTGCAGACAAGGTCAGCGCACGGGCAAGTTAGGTCAAAAGTACTATCTTTAAATAACGCATCAAAATGAAAAAGCATAAAAATAATTATTAATAGTAATTAACAAAGACTTCAAAAAGAAAGGGTAAAATTTTATTATGTATATTTGCATAATGTATATTTTTCAATTATTAACGGATGTATAAAGATTTTAGTATTAAATACATTACATAGTTTCAGTTTATTATATGAATACAATAGAAGCAACTGTATGAATGTTATTGACACGCTTGACACTAGAAGTCGAGAACAAAGACACCATTTGTTTAAGGTCACATTTTTGTAATTCTGGGAAAAAAATATCATTCGTTTTGTAACTCTACATCGCACCTTTGAAACAAAAAGTTTATCCAAAATATTTTTCAGTATTGTTGTTTCAAACATTGTAACACCATTTTATGGTGCAATATGTGGACTATTTTATGTTTTATAGTCTTTGAATGTTAATGAATTTTATCTTTTGTTTGTGTTATTCTTCAATTAAGTATTATTCCTCAATTATTAGGTATTTAAGAAATGTATATAAACAGAAGTATTTAGTCTGTGGAATATAAAGTGGATTGTTGTAAGGTATAATTGCTTTTATGTCAGGTTTAGTTGCAAAATGTATTATTTACGATACAATGATATAATTGTTGTACAAAGCCGGATGTGTTGGTCGGGCTCAGGTTATAGGAAAAAATTACGTTTTTTTTTTGTCACTTACTCAGACGGCGTATCGTTAGCGTAATTTCGAACGAATTTTGCTATTGCAATTTAAATATATTATTTTGCGTGATATTTTTTGTAACCGGCTGTATTTATTCACAATCCTATTTCTTGAAATTTTTAATGGTATGAATAAAAATAACGTTAAAAAGAAAGATGCTTAACAAAAAGTGAAAGCCTCATTGCTGAAATTAGGAGCTCTTTCAAATAAATTACATTAAATCCAACCAAAAGGAAAAGTAACCGCAAATGCTTGTTAAAAACGCTGACGCGTTGTCGTTTTCCTTCACGTTTAACTGTTAAATAACAGGCCAGTGATAGTTCGAGTTATATCATAGTTATCTTTATTTTTTTTTGTTCGAGTTTTATTTTATCCCTCAATTAAGTTGTCTGTAAATAGTTAAATGTTTTGTATGTCATAGTAAACGCAGCTAGAATATAATAACAACTTCTACATTGAGTAATAATACACAATATAAATCATTTCGACATTAGTTTCTGTAATACTTTACGTGAATAAGATTGTGTCACGATTGCATATCGACATTGTTTGATATTAATGTTGACAACATTAATTATTTTAACAGATATTATTACCATTCTTATTTTAGAAAATAATATTATGTATATATTTACCTGAATTATAGTTACTTGTGATGAAGACACGATGTTATGTATCTTGTTTGTAGGTCAAGGTAACACAGAAGCAGCCAAATAGCAACGATGAAAAATTCATAAGAACTCTAACGAAAGGTGATTTCTTCGGGGAAAAGGCCTTGCAAGGGTATGTATATAATAAGCAATTCTATCACATCATACTTCGAAAAATATGATTTATTGATATAATAATGTTATTTCTTTGTCTATGTCTTCGAGTTATCTGCATGCACGTGTGGTTAATATCAGTTTACAACATAAAATAAAACTATTCATTTTTAAATATTTATTTAATACGAAAATGGTTATATCCTAAAATATTGATTGAAAGTGAAAATGTTCTTTGCTTAGATTAGCGTTTCAAACTAATGATAAGCATAATTATGTCTCAACATTTTTTACGATATCACTAAAACCATACGATCTTTAAGAGATTTTTTTTATCTTCCACTAACGATTTATAATAATAAAAGTGTTCATAGTAATTTCCTATGTATAATGCGTTACGTATTTCAGAGACGACCTCCGAACGGCAAACATAGTATGTGACTCCCCAGATGGCACTACATGCTTAGTAATAGACCGGGAGACCTTCAACCAGCTTATCTCGACGCTCGATGAAATCCGCACCAAGTACAAGGATGTTGGCGATGACAGGCAGAGGTAAGGCTGGAGACGATTATAATCATTGTGACTCATATAAGAAATTCGTAATAGTATTAAGAATGACATCTCACTGACTTAAGTATTTACAATATTTAACATATTTTTTTAATTTTTCTTATTACAAACTTTTGTTCAAAGCTTTAAAATGAATTTAATATATTAAGTCATTACTATATATTTTTTAATATCAACAAATTAATATCAAACTTCATATTTCAAAAACAAAACGGCTACTTCGACAAGCCATTTGTCACAGTAACAATAGATTTCACAAGAATTCAACAATACCATTGTTACTATTATTTTGAAACTTCGATACTATTTTTGGTAGCCTTTGTCTTATTATAATACGTTCAATTTATGTTTATGCTAACTTGGACTATGTTTACGGTAAGTAATTAACATTACACAAGATATCATTGTAGCAGACGGTAGGTATAAACAACGATTCTACTTAGAGCTTGAAATAAAGATGAAATAACAATACCATATCCAATTCTATCCAATCCAATACAAATTCCTTATAATATACCTTTAAATAAGCTCCCCTGTAAGTATTTATTTATTTCGCTAGAACTAAACTTAAGCTATATTTCAATGAGTGCACATATTTTTTTAAGAAGTTTCGTTTTCATCGGGCCTCTAACTAAAATAATGTGTTTATATAGATTGAATTTTTGTATCACATATTATCTTCGCAAATGATAATGTAATATGCAATTATGTATATCGCAACAAATAACTTTCACTATCACTCGAATGTGATGTTAAATGAGAAGTAAATCTTAGATGGGCTATTAACTGTCCTGTGGTATAGAAATAATCTTTTTATTAAAAACCATTAAAGATGATATTTTCTTTCCCGCGGTTTTATGTTGGTATTGTAAACAAGAAAACAATGTTCTCGGTAAAGCTAAGTATTGATTAGGTGATAATTTTGGAAAGTTTATTGTTATCATGTTCATAGTATTATATCTAGTATAATTCATAACAGTAGAAGTTTTTTTGTGCATAATACACTCCTAACTTGCATTATAAATTGGAATAATAATTTCAGACTTAATGAAGAATTCGCAAACTTGCGGCTATCAGACCTGCGCATTATAGCAACCTTGGGTATTGGTGGTTTTGGTCGGGTGGAGCTTGTTCAAATCCAAGGAGATTCCAGCCGATCGTTCGCCCTAAAACAGATGAAGAAAGCCCAAATCGTTGAAACCAGACAGCAACAGCATATAATGTCGGAGAAAGAAATTATGTCCGAGATGAACTGCGAATTTATTGTGAAACTTTATAAGACGTTTAAGGATAGAAAGTATTTATATATGCTAATGGAGACATGTCTTGGTGGAGAATTGTGGACAATCTTGAGAGATAGAGGTATTTTTATTGTTTAAATATGAGAGCAATAGTTAATACTCGTATATAAAAAATAATTCTATGTGTATTTCATTCCAGGACAATTCGATGACTCCACTACTCGGTTCTACACAGCTTGTGTCGTTGAAGCGTTCCACTATTTACATTCTAGAAATATAATCTATAGGTAATATAAAACCTACCGCACAATAATAAAGGTAAATTTAACAGCGAAATTGTAATGATAATGTAATTTTAGGGATCTTAAACCAGAGAACTTACTACTTGACTCCAAAGGCTACGTGAAGCTAGTGGACTTTGGTTTTTCGAAAAAACTACAAGCGAGCCGAAAAACTTGGACTTTCTGTGGAACGCCGGAATACGTGGCTCCGGAAGTTATTATGAACAGAGGGCACGACATTAGCGCAGATTATTGGTCCTTGGGTAAGTCATAAGATTTAAATGCTAGAAAGAACTATCTTACATTACCCACGTGCAATGTTGGCAAATAGAATTGACAAAAATAGACAAGCAAAAACTCATAAAAATACTGGCTTCTTGTCTTCTACACATATGATTATCGTTTCAGGGGTGCTCATGTTTGAATTACTGACTGGATCTCCACCATTCACTGGTGCAGATCCAATGAAGACATACAATAAGATCCTGAAAGGTATTGATGCGGTTGAATTCCCGAGGTCAATCACACGTAACGCAGCCAACCTTATCAAGAAACTTTGCAGAGACAACCCTGCGGAGAGACTCGGATACCAACGGGGAGGCATTACTGAAATACAAAAGCACAAGTATGTAAACAAGAATTAGAAGAAATTAACTCGTAATAATAGTAATTCCTGTTTCCGCTCCAATTTATCTATTTAATTAATAATTAAATAGATTAAATAATGTTTTTACAAACAAAAATGTTGAAAAGGCTGAAACTTTGAATTAGTCGGGGTAGAATCCTAAACGGAAATTGTTCGATCTGATTTTTATTAACATTGATTTAGATTATAACAAATTTTTACATGCATGTAACTCGTATAAGAGCACAAAATAATAATATTGTATGTATGTAAGAAGACTAGGTTAATAACGTCTAATTTATTTTGACGAACATTTAATTCTGAATGTTTAACAATTTTTTAACCCAAAGGTCCTTTAGGGTTATTACTAACCTCATACAAGTTAAATATGAATAATTCTATAATTCCTTCCAGATGGTTCGATGGTTTCAACTGGGAAGGTCTAGCACAACGCACTTTAGACCCTCCAATTACTCCCGTTGTCAAGTCCGCGGTAGACACACACAACTTTGACCAGTATCCTCCAGACGCTGACGAACCACCGCCAGACGATCTGTCAGGTTGGGACAGCACCTTCTAATGTAAACCAATCGGAGGGTTATCATTCTCTGATTATGACCTACTTGGATTCTAGTGTAGATACGATCTTATAGTTTTATGGTTGTTTACGACCTAATAAATTTATTTAGACGTTATTCTGCTCTGCTTGGAATAGAATGTAGACAATACATCTGAAGTTATGGCATTAATTGTTACGTACGTTACAGCTGATGACTTTAGATTTTAATGAACCCTTAAGAGACAATTCTTAATTCATTAAATTGTTTTCAAAGATTTTATCAACGATTTATTATTATTATTAAATGTCTCAACGGAGTATTTATAATTTAATAAATATAAATCGAATACGGCGTTCACGTTATCGTGAAGTAAGATATATCTCACTTAGTTGTTAAAAAGCAGTATTTTTCTGTTTGCCATTATAATCTTTATTAGCGCTTGCCAAGTTACAGATATATCGCAAATATAATTTACGACCAGTTAGTGTTGAATTTTATTTTGTTTCTGATTTAGTATTAGTGCTGTATTTGTATATATATTTATTTAGAACTAAGTAAATCGATTCTGATAGTTTTGGTGTTAACGCAATTGCTATAAAGTATAATGTTTTTTGTATACCGATATCTTGTTACCAGAATAAAATATACTATCAAGCTCATCGATTGACATTGATATGTCTTATAAGTAATTAACAATAACATTTTCTTTTTTTCATTATGAATTTAAGATTGGTAATTTAATTGAATTATTAGATCTATATTTCTTATTTTTGACCCTGTTTGTTTGAAGTGGCAATTTTAGTTTAAAAATTTAAATTGAGGGACAGTTAAAAACGTAACGTCAATTATATATAAATTAGTATTTCGTTATATAGGTACATGTTTCAGTTATTGACAGAAATATATTTATATATACAATATAAACTTTAACATAATCTGTAGCGTTTTGGTTCTAAATTTAGTGCAACCTCTATAATATACATATATATAAAATCTCTAATGTAAATTCTTATATAATGTGTAAATTATTATAATTAGTGTGGATTTTGATTGTTTTTATTTTATAAATCTTTTTAGATAAGTACTTACATAGTTTGAAAATTGTTTTCTGCTTTTCTTATGCAACAAATCAATTAATTATTTCCGTAGTAATATTTTAATGAAAATTATTTTATATAGAATCATAATTCATACGTGAGGTCAATTCATTAAGTCTTCCGAGTTGTGTAAATATAATTTAAGATAAAAAAAAAGATTCAATAGCTTTTGAATTAACTAATATGTAGTGATGTTACGTAGTGTAAGGACATTTATTTTTGTAATCATAGAATAAAATATACCTAATTGTATGATTTTGAAAAATGTATAAATACATTATTTCGATTGGATGCTAATAGTTTTATTTAAATTTTATCAAATACAAATTAAATATATTTTTTTTATTTTTTAATATTTATAGTTTAAATTTACATTATAATATAATTAACACAAGTGCCGTTCATTTGTTTTGAATATAAGGGAAAGTTAAAAGTGGTTCTTATAAAATTTAATGCATTCGTGGGAAAGTAAAAAGATTGAAAAGAATAAAATAATCTTTATGTAAAATATCATATCAACTAAATGAAAGGTATTTGTATTTTTATTCTTACGTTAGTTCAACGTTCACTTAATGTTATAATGATAATTGTTCCAGTTGATTTCTTTCTTAACGTTATTTATCTTCCAAATTTCATAATTATTTCAACAAAAATCTTGTACTGAAAAGATATCCTAACATGTTAAGTATGAGATCTTCTGATTCAGCTATCTAAGATAACATCATAGCATTTCTTCATTAATTGTATCAGAAAGTTCTGGAACACAAATTATGACAAAATTATCGGTTCTGTGATTTCTAGGAATTTACAAAAATCATTAAATATAAGGTGTATTTAGTTTTATATAGAAAGTCCAACATTAAATATCAATTAAATCTCGATGAATTTCCTCCATAACACCTCTGAAAGACATGGTAGTGTTGATAGGTCTCCAATTACTTCGCGACTAAGTTTTCAAAAAAGTATAGATTTTCATGAAGTAATTTAGGTCATTGTTTAAAATAAATTCAACCATTAATCTCTAAAGAAAATCTTACATATCTATAATTGAAATAAATATTTACCCTTCGTTCAAAACTCATGCATCCCTCCTTCCCTCATTGATAACAAAATGACAGGGAAATCAAATTTATTTTATGTATATATATGTCGCGCCGACAGCCTCCTCGAATCGAAAATATTCCTTTTCGTGTATTCGTTCATTATAATTGTTTTCAAATTACCCACTTCACCGATGTTAATAATTTTATTAATACATCAGGTGATTAGTTTTTTCCAAGTACCCACAATTGTAATACAGAATTTACCATATAAAAGTCCAAGCATAATCGTACTGAATTCATTCTACGTTGGTCGCTCTTAGGAGCCACAGTGGTAGAATCTCTGCTATACAATTCTTGACATTCATTGTAAGAATTTGTTAGCAATAAACAAGTATCATTTTGAGTAAAGACTATCTTTGCTTCGAAATGGAAGCCTGTCCATCGTCATCGGTACTTAACGCCCAGACTCGAAAGCCTTTTAAAGGACTAGGGTCTTGACCAAGGTTCCACGAGGATCCCCTCGCTCTCACATATATATTTTTTATTTTACATTTTTAAACAAGTTTGAATTCGGAAAAGACATTTCATTAAAGAACCTAGTTTTAATACTAATTGTAAAAAGATAAAATTGTGTACGAAATGGAAGACAAATTAATTAATTACAAAAGCAATCAAAATATTTCATAGTTATCGAAAAAAATATGTTTATGTTGTATATATTAAAATACAAAACTACTTTTTTGAGTTATTAAAGTGTTCAATATAAATGTGACCTCAAAATATGCTAATAAATAACAAAATATTCATACAGTTCGCTGTAGTCCGCAGCTCATCCCCGGCTCTCGGAATTCCGCACGATATTCCGAAGTGGTCCACGCTTAACAATAAAGTAGGATACGCTGGAAATTGAAAACTCAATATACTAATACTAATATTCAAAGATAAACATGGAGGTCAATTTAGTTACATCGTTTTATATAACACATCAATATTTTACTTAAAGCTTATAGCTTGAATAATATTGTTTAAAGATCTGTACGGTATTTACATTACAAGAGATGGTGTTCAAACGGATATTTATAAAACATTTTCCATTGATTCAAGAATTTATTTTCCAAGGCCCTGGATAAAGTGTAATGATAAAATTCAATAAATTTCTCCATACACTTTTCTTTGTCCTAAAAGAATTCGAATAAAAAAAACCTTTAATGAGAAAATGATATTAGGATGATGATTCGATTTTTATTCACAAGTTATCCACCTAAAATAGTTACTTATTTTAAACAGACTTTTAAACATATGTATGTACATGGCTTGACGAATTATGTGCATTACGTCGTTAATCTAACATACATAATCTGTTTCTATTAGCCTGTTATGTTGAATATTTTACAATGTTTGTGTTATACGAATTATATTAAGATACGATGAAAGAGTGTCATGAGAAGGACGAATTATGAATTCATAAGGATCGTCATAGCTATATTCGTACAGTGGAACGACATTTACAGTCACTGAGTAATCTTCTGGGTATTCCGGAAAAATAAACATTGGTTTAGTTTTGACATGATAAATTTATATCAGACAATTTGTTATAATTTCATTGAATTAGTTTACTTAAATACAGTTATGTTTTGTTATAATCTATTATTACTAAACGTTTACTATAACTATCTTCTATTGACCAAACTGTTTTACATATTTATCAATACTTAAGATAAGTCTAATAGACAAAGAAACTTTTTATAAACATCGAAATTGAAGAACTAATTTCCTACGGGATTAAGCAAAGTTAAACGTCAGTCTAAATGGAACTGATGCCATAAGGGAAAATGATAATGAGAGAGTAGGAAACTTTAAGGAACCCTTCCCTTTCTGCGTTCTTTTTACTTGTCTTGCGGGAATCTTAAATCCTAATAGCCCCTAAGGTATCACCCATAGAAGTTTAATTACGTGTTCAAATTACCATCAAATGGGCATTTCGCTCGTTTGCTTTCATATACCATATAAATATTTATATTTATAAAAAATGTATACTTATTTGGGTCTTAAATTTTTTATATTGAAAAAGTGAATGATGCCTTTTCTTTCGTAACACTAGCTTGTGGTATTAAACTCCGCTCTTGCAATTTAAAGCAAAAAAGTAAAACATAAATTTAAGCTAGATATTAGTACACATTTGATATATAATATTCGGATATACTTAACGATTTGTATTATATTAATTAACAGTAGTATTGTTAATTGACCTAGTTTCATGAAAGTTTAATTTATGCTTTAAAAACTGCAGCAATGTGCTTTTTTCGATTATTGTACTTAATGGAATTCATTTATCTAATTTCTGCATATTCCTCCTTATACACACGGACCAAAAATGTAGACTTACCTGAGATATAATATAAGCTTTAGGAATATTCTGTGTGTTTAAGTAAACGAGGTGGATCGTTAATAATAAAGCAAAATATTGTCTCATTAAACTAGAGTTCTATTATTGCTAAGATTAAACAGTGTAGTAGCTATTAAGAACAAACTTCTAATATAACAACGTCTTAAACATTGACAAATAAGCGAAAAACTTAAATCAAGCCAAATATGTTTTTAATTGCCCTATCATGTAAATTTATTTAAAGAATAAATATTATAGTAGAAAATATATTGCATGTAAACTTGTTATAATGAAAATAATTATGAACATTTAAATTAAACTAAGTTTTTCGGTTTTTACGCGTTTTTTATTATTTTATTTCTACATATTCCCAACGTTTCAATTACTCTTCACCAACCGTGATCACGGGCATCTCATCTGTCTGTGGAACATGTAGCAATAAAATAATAGAAAAAGCGTAGCATACGAAAAATTTAGTTTCAATTCAATGTGTACACGTGAAAATCTTATATATCATAATTTAAAACACATTAATCCTCCTAATACATAATAAATGCCAAGTTAATTAGAATGTATAATGTTAAGAGGTACCGATAAATGGATATACAGATTAACCGATCTGGCGGCTTTTGAAGAAACTTATTAGTAGTAAAACATCAGATTTCAGAATAAGGCATAAGCTATAATTTATCTCGGAATTCAAGGTAATTAATGTGGAATAGACCATAACAGTTGTATTATGTGTGGAGTAATGGGACACAGACATCGCTGAGGATTGCTTACCATATCGATTGTTTAAACATACTTATAAATAATTCTCTCAGTCCGATTTTGAAGTCCCTTCCGATCAACTCGACGATAAATCTAGTTTGTTTACTTTATTATTATATATTAAAATGTTCTAGATATATTTATTATAAAAACAAAAATCACATAGGGTGAAACAAAATCACATCTGATGTATGTATGTATACTCTGAGCCTGAAGCTAATCCAGTTGAGTTCATTGAGAGTAAATTTAGGTCGCATAAAATGAGTTTACGAAGGTGTTACTAGGTAGAAAGCCATTTTCTCAACCAACCCCATCATAGAATATAACGTGTTATGGGGTGAGCTTCGTACATAAACATATATATAACACCGTATTATTAAAGAATAGAGTAATATGAAAGATTTATAAAAGAAAAAATTGTATATGTATGTACGTATTTAGCTAATAATAATTTTAATTTAATGTATCGATTCCATGTCAGCAATTACTAAAACCAATTACGAAGTGGACATATGAACATTTAACAGATCTAACGTATCAGTCTATTGGAAAAAAAAA
This sequence comes from Danaus plexippus, assembly GCF_018135715.1. Taxonomy (NCBI): domain Eukaryota; kingdom Metazoa; phylum Arthropoda; class Insecta; order Lepidoptera; family Nymphalidae; genus Danaus; species Danaus plexippus. The sequence continues at coordinate 4,522,534 of NC_083548.1, read as the reverse complement.
TAAACACTGCTAGGGAAGAAAGTCCGACCCTCCTGAATAAATCAATGAATGGAGATGAAATTATCATAAAATAACCGAATTTATTATATAAGTTTTCTTACACGAATCAAGAGAGAAAACTTCCTACAAAGGATATCAAATTGTTAGTTATGATTTAAATTGAAATATATATTTTTGTAGTTATAAGGCCAAAACGTGTGAGAAGTGTTATCAGTCGTGTAGTAAGGATGCGTTGGATTTTCGCTTGGATCCCTCTATTCCTGTTGGTAATGGGATAATTCGTTGCCGCCTAGGGTCGAACCCTCCGTTATTGACATTTGACAGATTGCACTCGTAAACTTCAATCGAAATCTAACACTGTGCGTGAAATCGTTTAACATTATGTTTGGCTTTGGTACGGTGATGATGACAATTACTGTGGTACGTTTAAAATCATCTGTCAGTTCCGTATTTCGCAATATTTTATCCACTTTCTTTATATATGCTACACAATACACATATACATCACTATCCATGCAATAATGTGTACGTATAATTGAAAAACAATTTACCTATCATTAAAAATAATTTGTAGAAGTACGTATAGGATTTAAATTAAAATAAGATATAAGAGTTATAATTAATGATAGAAAAACTCACAGAGTGTAAAGTTCCGGTTGCTGAGTAACAGATTATACTGGTATTGTCGTTCGTTTCGGCTCGACTGTTACAAAATATACTTCATTTTTATATTCCAACTAATAAAAGCCGGGGTCGCTTTATATGTTTGCTTTTTTAAAAAAAAAAACGAACGTGTTGAAAAAAACCTTATAATGGCATTCCTTTAAATTTTTACGCTCCATTAATATTAACGTTCTATCAAAGAATTATGTAAATTTCAATCGCTCTGTTTTTCAGTGTGATTAAATAAAATAGTCTAGGAAATAGTTAATAATTTTAAAGGTACCATGAATTACATAAGCATAATATAATTTTTGCAATCATGTTATTTCAAAACTAAAAATTACCTTAAAATTATATTATTGGAGATTAATATTGTCTTTTGTTATGAAAACTTTAGATAGAAAATTTTTACTTCTTTGATAATAATGAATCAGTTTATCTGTATGAGAAAATATGTCTTAGTTTCTAATAACATATATATTCTACATTAGTAAGATTTATTCACATAGGAACACAATTATTAAATCCGATTCCACCTTGTTGAATTTAAAAACAAGAATTAGATTATCTACGTTTGAATAACAGTTGATTGAAAAGGCTCAGTCCAAACAAAAAGGTATCGCAAATAGAAAATTGATTTTATTAAGAAAAACGGATATTTTGAATTCGAGTACGACTATTTTTAAACATTGAGTAAGTTCTTATTCCAATCAAACATTAGAATATTTTAATAAATATAAATCTATAAATATATATTACATTTGCTTGAGTAGTTAAATTTAAGCAAGGTTGCTCTCCAATTAAATTATAAAAGCAGTCTAATCTAAAGACTTATTAACACTTAAAAGTGTTAATAAAGTTATTGGCTTCTATAAGCAAACACATAACTCGTTTAGATTGTATTTATCAATTCGCTCAAAACAATTTGTAATGTATTAGTTTTGAATGTATTTGATATAATATCACCAGTTTAATGAACCTTGCATGTTCAAAATATACGTGAGTGTATAAAACTTTCCCAAACATACCTATCGTGGACGTCAGGCGTCCGTTTGGGTTTGCCATTTAATTATTGACTGTACCACAGAGTTTATACATAAATTATACGAACTGGGAATAAATTATTTCCGGAAAATGTTTCGATTTTTGTTAATCCAATTCTGATTGATTATAAAATAAATGTATTTTCGTTATTGACGAAATGAAAATGGTCTCTCATGTAATGCAATTAAAATTGTTATATTACACAACTATCTCCGCTAATTGTCTATTACGTTCATCTATTTAAGGTGTCGAATTTGTCAAACCGTAAATACTTTTTAATAATAATTTTGTCAAAGAACCTGATAAAAAGAAATCACTTGTCTCGAGAGAGACGCTATTTGCTTTACTTGTAAGCTTTTATTGCGGAGCAAGAGACAATTTTCTTTTTAATTTAGGTTAACCTAGCTTCGTGATAAAGGCTACGTCAGCTATAGCCGTATAAAAATAGATTTTAATTTAGAAAGTTTACTACTATTTCCATACAAAAAAAAAATATCGTGCATACGTAAAATAATATTAATACCATTAAAAATACAAAAGGACTGCACAAACCTGCCTTCAAAGGTTACTTGCTCCGGGACCCTTATTAGTTGGAATAAGAAGAAATGAACCAAAATCTAAAGCAAAATTAATTATACGAATGCTGCGTTATTATTCACAGCAAAATATACCTTATTCTCAAAGACATACAAACAACTTTTTAATTTGCTAAGCTCGTTTATTAGCCGCATTCTATAACGGGGTGTGTAAGGAAGCTGAAATTTTCCGTTGAGTAATTAATTTATCATGTAAATGAAAAGTAAATGAATGTAGTCTCATTATGAGAAATATTACATTACGAAGTCAAGGATCTTTTAAATTACAAATGTAGTAATGAAAGTGAAAATAGAATGTTTATTGTTGCGGCACTAAAAAAAAATTGTTACATTTTTAAAACTAGCCGTTCTAATTTCGATTTGATGGTTTAAAAGTTAAATATTTGTTTCATATAGACACAAAGGGCATACATCTTTTTAATGGTGTTTATAGAGTTAGAAAACACAAAAAGAAAAAACCACGTAAGAAAATATTTTTGAACTTAGAACTTGTAATTCAGTACAGAAGCCTGATGAAAACTGGACACGCGGTTGTCACATGATAGATAATTTAGGTTTTGAACACATTGGAAATAACAATAAGTAAGTAACATACAAAAAAAAGTCTTAATAAATCGCAATAAAATTAAAACAACACATTCGAAATCATTTTCTTAAAAAATCCTTTTTTTAATAACTTATAAATATCTGAAGAGATTTTTTAAAAGCATTATGATATTATTTAATGTAAAATCAGTAATTTATATATTATATGCATAAAAAATGTATACATATATAGCAAACAGCTATTGTGAGTTCAGGGCCTAATGAAGCCGTAGCAGGACATTGAAATCACAGCAGCTTTCCAACTTTTGACTGGTAATATAACATATTACTTTGGAATCTGAGACTGGCCGCATTTGGTGACTAAAGCTTACCCTTAAAGCGACATATACAGATAAGATTTTTAAAAACATAAAGTTAGACCATTAACTTTACTATCACTTCTAACATGACCTAATGCACAATATTTTATGAACACAATAGATATATAAAATTTATACGTTAAATTGTATAAAATTCATTGCAAATGTTACAACATTAAGATACGCCCGTAAATCAGTTTTACGTACATATAAAACAGAGTTCAATCAGAATTTCATTCTCTTTACGGTTATTGAAGTACGGTGGAACATTAATTATGAAAGAAAAACAGCTCCAGGAACTTAAATCTGCATATGAATTTACATTGTTAAGAAAATTACACAAAGGGTTCTATAACTATTATTTACGATTATTTCAGTGAAAAGAGGTTTAAATATTCTTATCGAAGACTAGAATGTTAATTGCTTTATTGATAAATTGTTATTTATTTAGCCCTATTCAAACTAAGATTTAATATTAAAATTATTACTTAAAGAAAAATTTTCCCTTAATAACCTTAGTTAGTAAGTTTTTTTATTAAAAGATGGCTATGTGACCTTTTTCAATGAAGGCATTCATCACTGTAACGTTGCTAATTCCATATGCATTACTTTAAATAAAGCAAGCACATAAAATGTATAAATACACAAATCCAGTTGGACAAAAATAAAGCAGTATATACAAGTCTTTATACTGAATTTGTTTACATAATATTTTTGATCATAATATTTCAGGAGAACCTTTAATGCATAGCATGATTAAGTGACTGTGAATTGAGAGTGCTATCACAAAAAGACCACGTGAAATCTCTAATCAAAATATTTATCTTGAAATTGATTGAGACACTTATGATCTGACATTGATACATCATCCCACGATTACTGGGCAATGATATACGGCTTATTTAGCTATGCGGCTTATGAGAATTATACATCTTAAACGTGTCTATTGTCTATAGATATAAATGTTATTGTTCCGAGTTGTTCAACGCAACAAAGTTCAGACTGCAATAAACCTTAAGTTGTACTTCTCGCTTAACTTTCAAACGTAAAGGAAATGTTGAAAAGTAGGTCAAATCAGGAAATATTATAGCATTGTTGTATATTGTAACTATTGTCAGTAGAATAGATACAGTTAGAGTATATGATTTCCTATCAAAAGTCTTGTGTCAATTTACGTTACAAAATACTTGTTAGGTAATCTGGATATTTTATTTTCACATAATTGTAGGTATATTTTTACGTTAAAAGTTTATTTCCGTACTCGGATAGGTCGCCCGAGGTAAAAAGCGGGATGAGCTGTTACTTAAACTTAACACAGACATTATCAAAATGATAATTCTATGAGTATTAAAAGCAAATTCATATATAAAAAATAACAGGACGAATACAAAAACATTTTCCACAGTTGGTTGAGCGTCCGATTTTCATTGCAAGTTTAGTTTCGTATGAGCGTTCAGCGGGAACGAACGTCTCTATATCATAACAGGCGTCGCGAATCTGAACGAAACGTAAATAAACCGCAGGTTACTATTTACATTTTTAATTTAATTTAAATAGCTTCAGTTTGATTATATAATTGACAGTGTTGTCATGTGATATTGATATTGAGTTGCTTTGTGTGACATAATTGTGACACTTGAGTTTTAATTAGTGCTCTATTTGGGGTAAATGACTGCGCATATCAGGTAAGATTCGTGTTAAGCATTATTTTTATGTATTGTATCGCTGTTTTACGATGTGCGTGAACCGGCAACGGTTTTGATTTCACCGGAATTTTTAAATGGATCATAATTAATATTTAATTTCCTATGTGCATTATACAATTGCAAAATTGGTATAAACATACTAAAGTGGTTGTATTCAATGCTTTTTTTGCAACAGCCCAGTTCTTGTGTGATAGGAGTCATAAAGAATTCAAATTTTTGATAATTATCTTCCATTTTTAATTTTAACAGGTTTTTTACAGTATACGCTTGAGTTAATATTTTTTTCATAGACTAGTCACACAAGTTATAATGTTGAATCAACATGCGTATTCAAGTCAAAGACGGTCATAATTATGTATTGCTTAGTAACCATTTATTAATTAATCACTCTTAATTACTAATTAAGTATGTTTTAGAACTAATTGGAAGAAATAAAATACCTATAGTTTTTGTACGAATCAAATATAATATTCATAAATTCTTTTATATTTAATTGCGGAACGTAATGTTTTTATCAGCGAGAGGTTACGAGGTGAACATTAAATCAGGAAATCGTTATATTTCGAAACAGTAGAAGAGATTGGGAATATTCTTTAAGAAATATGAAAAAACAAAAATTACTTATTCATTATATATATATTTATGACAAGCATTGAAAACAAAGACGAAATTAAAAACATTAGCATGCAATGATAATACTTTACAAAAGTATCAATTGTTATCAAAATAAAGTGATGTAAGTGTGTGAAGATTTTTTATCACCGGCTATATTCAAATATGAATGGAAACACCTCCCATTTGTTGACATCACTATGTGTGGAAGTCATGATATCATACGCGAATTATTGTTTTTAATATAATCAAACCTCTAACTCGTCACCTTTGTCTTCGTTACTAGTGGTCGATGGCCGAAAATACATAAATGTTTTAAACACCGTTTTACTTTAAAACATACGATGGTTTCACACATTTCGTAGATAATTTTAATGAGGTATAATACCATAAAAACTATATGGCTGTATTATTCCTGAAAGCGAATTTCGCATTGCGGTAAAACTAATGCATTTAAATCCTGTCTAGTAAACCAATGGAGTACAGGGCTGATACTTACGGGCAGGCAAAAGGAAACATCACTATAATAACAATTTTATAAATCATATAGTAATTATATATTAGTTGCAAAAACTAATCTTTACATTAAAATAAAATTGAAATGTCTGTTTGCAATATTGAAATCACCGTTTTTTACTACATGTATATGAATACGGTACGTATATACACCAAAATATCATTTTTACAATTTTTGTCTGTCCGTTTGTTCCGGCTAATCTCTGAAATGGCTAGACCGATTTAGACGAAACTTTTACTGACAGGTAGCTAATGTAATAAGGAGTAACTTAAGCTACTTTTTATCTCGATCCCGAATTTAAGCGTTATAATGCGCGATTGGGAGGTGGGCGCATGCGGTGCTTAAAAGTTTTAAATTTGCTTTTTGTTTATCTTAAGCAGAGAAAGTCGCGGAAAACAGCTGGTATAATACATAAATCTGTTTTAAAAACTATATTTTTATTTGCCACTAGTTACAATGTCGTCTCAGGAATTTTATTTATATAAATAATATAAATGTAGTTTATAAATATAAATCATGTATAACAATTTAATTCCCAAACACAGTTCTTAAGTTTTCGATTTCGTAGACAATCTTACACAGAGCAAACACTTCTGATAGAATAGTTTTCTATTAAACGTGCTTACTCTGAGATCACGGACCTAAAGAAGTTAAATAGGAATGAATGAACACTTCAATCTTTCAACATAATTTTAATTTCAATATTTGTTTTGATTTAATATTCCGTAACATGCAATAAAAAGAAAAATAGGTAATAATATGTTGATATTTTATAGTATTTACATAAAATGTGTATTGATTTTTGCCAGTTTGCAATTCCAGTAGTTTAGTTGCGTAGGTGCGGAAATTGCTCGGACGAACACGTGACCGGAAGTGATGACCAAATCTAACTTAACGATAGTGTAAAATAAAGATGAAAGAAATTTTCTTTTCAGTTATATTTTTATAGCAAATAATATCTCCCTGTGATTAAATAGTGGTTGTTTCTATGTCCAGAAACGATTTATGTATTATACCTACATACAATTATAGGTTCATTTTAATATGTGAAGTGACGTATATAAAAATATAATGTAAATATATTAACTTTTTACAAATTTATTTTTATAAGAATATACAGATAATATTTTTAAGGATGTTCAAAATATCAAGCTTTATTACTCTACTTTTATCCAAATTTCTATTCGTAAAAAATTTAACCTTCCGGATGAATGAGTGCGGATAACGAGGTACCGTTCAGGAAATTTCATTCCACTGAATACACTAATTGTAGGCAGGATTTTATATTTATAAAAAATATTTCATAGGGAAAAAGTTTTGTAATTCATCTAAAATATAATTTACTGTTCTACTTTTGAATATTGTGTTCGAAATTTGAAGTACTTTGGAAAATATGTAATTAATATCAATAACATCCAATATTTTATCTTTGGATATGAAATTTGTGCAAAGGAAACTCATGATATTGCGAGTTCCATCTAAACGGAATGCCGACCAAGATTATGTCAAAGTCAAGAATTCAGGATACACGAAATCATAGGCCTTAAATATACTTTAGTGAATTTGAATCAGTACTATATTATTAAAAGCCATAAATTTATGGCAAAATTAAGGAGTAGGAGTACTTTATTTACTACTGGCAACACATACTTTTATGTAAAAAATTACAAGTATTTTATAAAACTCTGATAATAATATAAAAATATAAATAGTTGTCCAAACTTGCGATATTTGAAAATTGCTAATCAAGGAATTGGATTAATGTTAGTAAGAAGGAAGTTTTGTGGGTGTTTATATATATGTCTCTCATTATTCTTTACTATAACATTCAACAACAAAGGCATAGATTAAATTTAAAATGCTTTTTCTAATGGTGTTACGTGAAAAATGTAGATGTAAATAGTTGTTAAAATTATTTACTAGCAATATTCGATAATAAAGCATTTTATAAGTATCAATGTTATGTTTAGTCTAGTTTTTACATCTAAGAATCCTTTGTAAAGTATAGCAAAGTTTGCAAAATTTGGTAAAGGTAAACACGCATTTGCATTTTTTGTATCTATTATAGTGATAAAATATTGAAAGTATTAATTCGGAGTCGAGTACGTCAGTGCAACTATCTGTGGAAAATATGTATATAAGCATATATATTTCAAGAGTCATTGAACTGGAATAACTTAAAAGTCTTAAAGGATCAGAGGTACCCATTGTACCAAGCACCATCTCAAAAATAATTTGCATTATTTCTGGTTGAAGGAAAAGTGGTTTTGAATAGCACAGCGCTATAAAGATGTGGTTTTCAAAATTTCTTACACTTTAAAAGCTTCACTGTTCAGGCTGTCAGAACTTTTCCTTTCTTTGGTATTATAAAAACTGTCATGAGAGAGCTTTCAACAACTTTAAAGCAGGCAAGTTTTAAAGTGGTCAGTTTTCTGTCCTTCAGCCTTTCGATTAACTTTAGCAAAAAAATAATTGTTTTCAATATTCATAAGAAGAGAGCATATCGAAGAGTTAAGGGCAACTTAAATTCATTTCTTTATTAATTTCTAATAACTTATAGTAAAAAGCGAGATTCGGGAGCCAGTTATTTATTATAAAAAATGGATACTAAGAAGATTCCTACAGACTCAGAACCGAAGTTTTTTTTTCTGCACAAATTAAAGTTATTGAAATAATTACTATACTTTATTAATGCTAATTTCCTAATTTCTACTCTTTGGTAAGGTTTTTGACAAATTATCAAGAATTTCAGATTTTATAGAAACATAAGAATGTCTCAAAATTTCAGGGATAATATGTAGTCTTACAAAATTTTCTATTAATCAGTAAATGTAGTTCAAAAATTCTTTAATCCATTTCAAAGATGCCCAAGGGCAAACAGAAATAGATAATGTTATATCAAACCTAAGTGTTCAGAGAAAAACTAAATTTTACTAATACATCTATGTACATATAACTTAATTGCAATGATATTATTCTTATTCTTTATTTCTGCACACAAATAATATATATGTTTTATACAATACAAAAGAAAATTAATATATTATATATATTTCGAAACCTATTAAATTATATCATCCTTTATGAAAGTGGAATTGTATATAATATTGTTATGTAGTCATAGAAAATGCAATTGTTGCGAACCACTGCAATAACCATAACAAAAAGTGCACTGCGGTTTGCTGTTTCAGTGAAAGCAAGTACTTGTATTACGACTTGTAATGGACATAACAATAATAATGCACACATTACAAATGAAAATTTCTTTGTACTTTTAAAATAGTCTTTTATTTGTTAATCTTTTAAAAAACTGGATATATCGTCGTAGAAAAATTTGCTAACATGGAAAACAAATCAATAGCCTTTTTAAAGTTCCAATTATAAAATTGAACGTATATTTTTATCAACTTATGTTAATCAATTATGATGTTTATTTAAGTGGCGACTGGGGTCATGTATTATTTTTATATCCTACTAGAGCATAGAGGTCAAGCGTGAAATATATTTTTGTTTTAGTGACATTTATAATGTATTAAAAAACAGTTCAATCAGTCTAGTGAAAATCAGTTTACAAAACAAACACAAGATAGTTTAAAGTTTTCGTTAGCGTTGTAAATAATATTATTAAATAATTATTAACATACCCTCTTAAATTTATGGCAAAAAACAATTAATAATACTGCATATTTCTTAGTATACAGTACTTTGAATCAAAACGTTTAAATTAAATTTTAGTTTTAAACCCATTTGCTTTTCACTTCTAAACTAAATATTTTCAAAGTAATCTCTTAAGAAGAGTTTATTGGAAAATTAAATTAAAAATTAGCTGAAAAACTAATTAAAATTGCTATAAAGATGTTCTATGTTTGTAAAGATGAATCACGAAAGTAATTTTTAAAGCTTACATAACAGTTGTTATTTTTACATAAACTATATTTATATAGTTTCACAGGCATATTTATTAAAAATTAAGTTATTTTGTTATGGTAGGTTAATCACTTTGCTATTCCAACCCATTAAAATATAATATCAAATTATTGCTCTTTTTGAAAAATATGCTACATATACCATGATACACAAAAATTTTGAACTACGTTCCGACATTTGTGCTTATTTAAATATTATAATGAATATTCTGATATGACAAATTATCTAAATTTAGACAATTTAACTGGTAATTATAAAACTGACACAAACTGAAGAGATGAATATGTTTATATAACTAATTAATAACAAAATTATAAGTTTTTATATTAAAATTTTCAAATAGTAAAATACTTATTCTTCTTATATATTGTATTGTACAAAGTCATAACTAAACTAAACTATTTACAATTATTTTTATTACAAAACAGTATCGATAATTTTAACATTGCCTTTAAAATGAATAATAGCTTTGAATCTTGGCGCATGTCAGTTATAACGATTGAAACAAATGTCGGAGGCTCTAACAACACCATGAGGTTATATTACACAAAATAAAACCAGTTCAGCAATTTATTTGTGTGAAAATTGCAGATCATGGCTGATATTCTTGAAACTAATTAGTTTCGTTTAAGTACTAATGTTACTAAAACGTAATATGACTTATTTAGTATTTATGTCATTTGGATTACCAGTTCTTTATTAAAAATCTACGTCTCAAGCCATCTTCCTAACTTGTTATTATCTTGATAGCTGTTACAACATAAGTCATAATTCTGTACAGTTAATTCGTTTTCATTCTTTGTAAGTCGATTCGCTTTCCGTTTCAAATAATTACATTGCGGAATAGAACCTACGTGTGAAATTATCACAAAACAATGGTCATTGTCACTTCCAACCGATATTTTGATATACTTATATTAAATTTCAATTGATGATGAATTATTATACATATTTTTTTAAACATTACCATATGAAAATATCAGTATATTTGCTGTAAGTATTAATATTAATAATAAATCACTTTAGAGGAATGCTTTATCAAACATTTAGTATTTATTCATATGTATAATGAAGCAATATATTTCACTTGTTATACTTGGCTTTAGTTATGTTAAATTTATTATTTATGTCGGTTAAAACTAAAAGGGTTTTTAAAGTAATACGTTGCACATTTTAAAAATTCTTTGCTTAAAGTCGCAAAATAGTTGACACTTCGTCTTGATTGTAATTATAAGATTCTAAAATAATAACAGGTTAAACATTGCTGAATTTTAGGTAAACTTAAGCTAAGTTTACCTAAAATTCAGCAATGTTTTGCTAAGGCAAAGTTTATTTTGTATGTATGAAATTGCAATATACATAGTGTTCCAGTTTTGTTAACAAGCCAAGTTGCATAATCGGTCAGATATCATCAATCCGCTCAGTAACTACGAATTGGATTGTAATCTTATATCATAAATACTAAAGTATGTTCTAAAACAACAACCAAATGAGCAAAGAAATTCTTTACTAACAGATCATCAAAATAATAACTAAAATCTGGTTAAAAATAAGAATATAATTGAATTACTATAAAGTATAATGCTGTAGAAGAATAAATAAAAAGGACTATGTTCCTTCACCTTTATTTGATCTTAACTATAAAAGCATAACTAACTCTGATTATAAAAAAATGTTTCAGTTTAGATTTTTTGAGAAATTAGAAGAGAGAATTAAAAAAACAGCAAATTAATATTAAGGAAGGTTTGTAAGCGTATTCCTGACGTAGAAAAAATTAAACAGGTTATAATTTGTTTGATTATGAATTAGTTTTGAAACATCAAATATACAAAATAGGCATGTAAAAAGTTGCTTACATGCATAATTAAACCAATCAGTTTGTCTGTCAGTACTATAATTGTGGCTGCATGTATCATATAATGGATTGAATAATGTATAAATCAAACACGATTAAATTTACCTTGTGTCTACATAATTGTCTAATTTCTGCCTTCGACTTTTTATAAAAAAGTTAAGTCCCTAGAATATTAATCTTTAATAAAAAGATTCTTTATTTAAATCTTTAAAAATAAAGATTTATTTCAAACAACCAATACGCATATTCAATAGATATTATAAATATAATTTTTGTTTTCAATTGCAGCGTTACTTCACGAAAGGAACACATTTAAAATTAAAAATTAATTCTTAAAAGCAAAAACTTTTATATTTTTTGTTCTACATAGAATACAAATTTACTTTTCATCTTTTAATCAAAAATCTTATAAAAGTTGGTCAACAGTTAACCAAACCCTCGAATTTTCTCATTACAATTTTAAATCAATTAACATCTAGTTAAAGGGAATACCAGATCTCATTTGCATTTTAAATTATTTGTTAAAAATCTTAATTTTTAAGCATCTAATTACATACAAATTTGATTTCTACATTAATAACGGAAATAAAACATAAAATATATCGATATATTACTTTATATTAATATTTAGACATTGCAAACAATTTTAGTTCATTTAAGACTTGATTTTAGACCTGTATTAATACATTTGAAGTGAGTACATGGTCTTTGTTGGTAGTAATTATATGTCAGCCACTGTGATTACTAATTATCACATTACGATGTTGACGAAATTATATACATAATTAAATGAGACTATGATTTTCGGATATACTAAGCTATTATTTGATTTAACATTTTACCTTACGTTTCCAAAACTTTACAACAACCGTGACCACCGGCACACGAGATGATTCTGTCTGAGTTTTATAATAAGAAATCGCAAGAAAATTAAGTAATGGTTGGCCGTAGATTAATAATAAGTTGGTCGTAGATAAATAACAAGACTTACTGACAGAAACTTTTACCTCGTCTGTCCGTGATCACGTTTGCTGTAAAGTAACCGAAACGTCGGCTAGAATGTAAAAAATATATCAGAAAAGGGCGAAGTATATCCGAAAAATATAGATTTATTTAAATGTGTACTTACGATAATGTTGGATATCACAACATCTGCACAGTTCAAAAACATCAGGTCTTAAATACTTAAAATTCTATGCTGATCTGTAGAGATGCTTTTATAAGGTAATATTTTTTTGTTGTTCTCTACAATCTAACTACAAATTGTTCAAACTGTAGTGTAAATAAATATTAGCATACATTTTATATATTTCCATAAAATTTGCATTATTGAAACATGTTAAATCATGCAATTCCACGCGATTTGTCACAGTTGAAGCTAGCATCAGCCTCATCTAAATTACATGAGCCGTTCATTAGGTCTGTTCTACACCGTTCTGACTTATTGAGTCGCGTGATAAAAACTTGACAACATCCTTGTAATATGCCAAGTTTAGACATGGAATATATCTTATTAGTGGAATAAAAGTCTAGATTAGATTCCTAGTTAGCGATGACATACGGTTTGTTTTGATTTTACATACGAAATATTGTGCTTTAGAGGCTATTTTATGTTCCTTATAGGTTAATTCGTTCCGAATTATTAGTAACAACACCGACACAAGCGGTTTAGTTCGCTAAATTCTGTTATTAGAAGCTGCAATTGTGCGTGGGGTCTTGTTGGTAACTTAAGTTTGTAATCTGATATGGTCTAATAAATCCAGTGTAAATGCTGACACCAACAGCGTGCTGACTAATATTTTGATAAATTTATAGCTTTTATTAAATTATTCCAGTACTTATTTAAATATAAGTGGTAAAATCTTTTACAATTGATATTCTGAGTAAAACCATCATATGTTTACCAAAAAAACTGTTTTTAAGCAAATTGGTGGCTTCATACAAAAGGTAGTATAAAAAATTTACTTCCCAATTTGTTATTTCGGTCACGGAAAAGGTTCAAGAACTGTATCTGTCAAAAGTCTGAATGCACATTGTAATATTGAATATTTAATTCGTACTCTTAGAATTATTTTAATTCAACCAACCATTACAAAAACATTACTTGTCATTGAAAAAGGCATTATAATGAATTAAACATTAGTTTTAAGAAATTATTTGTTTAAAAATTACATGTTTCTTCTCTGCTCACGTGATTCAAATATAGTATGAAATCGTTCACTCCTATATTTGATACCTCTCTATCTCGTAAAATATAATACTCGTATTCTTAAACATTTGAATAAATAAATAGAAATTAGATTTGATTATAATTTCTTCTTCTTAAAATATTTCGTTATTTGAACAAGGATTCATATTAAGTTTGTTCCTACTAGATTATCAAAAGCACTTATCTTTAAAGACATTTAGTATTCCATCCTCTTGAGAATATAAAAATAAAGTCCATTTGATCGTGCCTTTATGGAAATTTATATAATATGTAAATAAAAGCATCGCTCGAATAAAAATTGTTATTTTTATTCAGAATATTCTTGTTTAATTTCATTTTGTACACTACTTACTCTGGGTTTCTGACTTGTGTTTGAAGTTTAATTACTTTATTTTATAGCTTTGCCGGAGAAAAATGGTATAATATTACATAACTAAACATAATGTTTATAAAACATGAGCATAATTACATACATTACATATAATAATACAACGCTATAAATTTTGTGGACTATAAAGTTTACAGGGACGCGTTTATCTGTAACTATGAGGTAGCTAGCAATTCTTAGTGGTAACAAAACAATTCGATTTCACAAAATAAGCGAATAAAAAATAATTTTGAAATCTCTTCAATATAAGTCATGTAAAAAAATAAGTGTATGCATTCATGAACCTGAATAAACTTAAAAATAATTTTGAAAATAACAAGACAGTCAAATTGAAATAAACAAATTCAACTAACCCTTAATGTATAAAATGTAAAATTTAATGCATTTACTCAGTGTAGCTGAATACTGAGTGCTTTGATTTTAATTTAGGGTCCTGGGACGTGCCTTATCAAAATTCGTAATTATTGATATAAGGCTGGCGCGGACAAGTGCTTTACACAGCAGACGCTACAAATTGTTTCAAACATAAGCTGAAATATTTTTTTAGGCTGACATATTTATTAACAAAAGTTGTCATGAGTTTGTTTGTATATATTTTCGTGTGTATTATGTAACTTAGGTTTTTTTTGTTAATTTATATTGAACAACTTTTAACCACTTCTAGAGCTATGTCTTTAGTAAATAGTATAATAGTATTGTTGTATTAAGTCGAAATTCAAAAAGATGTAGGAAAACAATATATCTTGTGAATATCGCTGTTGCGTTAATTGAAATTAAATTTTAGCGTATTGAACTCCTCACCAACTTACATTAACGTCCTTAAAATAATCAGTATTATGAACTTTCACTAAAATCGCCTTTTGTCGATTGATTTTTTAAGATGTCTCTCTTTTGTAACTCAATTATAAAACAATGAATAAATTAAATAAAACCTTTTTAATTTAATGTTACAACTCTTTTAAATATATATAAGTTGCGACTATAATTTTCGACTTATATGAAGTTTATATAATCCATTACATATAAGAATATTTAAAAATAACTAAATATATATATCAGAATTTCAAAAGTAAATAATTGGTACTGTCGTAAAATTGAATACAATTTAGTTTTACCTCTATTTCATTACAATTTTGTATCGACAAAGTGATCGGAGTACTCGATATAAAAATATTAATCATAAACGTATTCTTGGAAGCGTGGTAGGAGATTTTTATTCCCATTGAAAACCTTATCGATCGAATCGATTCTGACACCAGTTGTCATGTTGTATCACAAAGACTGACAGATAAAATTATGTATTCGATTTATGTTTTATTTTAAATGTAATGTATTTTTTTTGTATTTTGTTATATTTAATATGATATATTGAATTAAATACGTACAAATGTTATTTCTTTTTCATCACAGTTCATCAAATTCTTTAATATTGTTTTTGATTTGCAAGAATGAGTTTGTTAATTATACTGGCTGAACTGTAAATTCACACTTTCTAGTATTGTTATAAATGGTTTAGTTAGGAAATAAAAAACGAAAGTAATAAAATAAGTATGGGCATTACATATAAAGAATTCGCACATACATACATACATATGTGTATGTATATGATCTTGGACTTCATATACCGATTTATGTACCTACATATTATGAAATAGAATCAATTCTGTGCAAAAATACTCTCTAAGTGTGAGATAATACGGTTTCTTTTATATAAATGATAACTAAGTTAACGAGATCGTTTAATTTTTAATGTTTTAAAATTATTATCATACAGTATAAAGGTATTAAGTTATAAGTTTTGCACATAAATGGTTTTATTTTAGATAAGTCTTATTTTATGACTCTAATGAATGAATCGGCTATTGCATACACCCTACAACTAAGCAATTACTTAGAATTTGTGTCGTGTGAGTATAATAAAATGCATTTTCATTAAAATTTTATATGCACTTAGACATTATCAGCGGACCTATTACGCAGAGCAAATTGGTAATTAAAAAAGTTCAACGTACCAGCTATGACGTAGCAGAGTCAGACGACCGGTCAAGTGGATTCTGAAAACTGAAGTCAACTTTATGGTATCATATTGTTTGAATAATAAACCTTTAATTTATTTCACACTACTGCAATATCATAATGCTCATAAAGATATTTACCGTGAGCTTATAGTACCTGCAATACTAATTTTAAAAATAACTATACTGTAATCTAACTAGTAATTCTATATTAATCTAGTAATTCCATTTAAGTTGAAGTAACATTGTAAATATATGTATTTATGTATAAAAGAGGACAGTGTTACGTTATTTTCTACGTAATACTTGTATCAACAGATTTAATGAAATCACATAATTCGTTCCGCTCCGCACATTACTCCGGTTTTTTTTTTCTTTCTGACGCATTCTTTAACATAACATTTGTAATGTTTCCTTTCCATTTATATAAAATGTCATATTCTCGTATTATCTTTACAAAAATTACCCATTCAGAGCAAGAAAATTGGAAATCTTTATGTTCCTTTTGTAAAAATCTTTATTTTCTTTGTCGTCTTAACGACTCCAATGGAGTTTATTTATTTATTTATTTTGGGTTATATTTTTTTCAGTTTCAACTACTTATAATTAATTGACAAGTTTTAGAAGTTATGAGATAAATTATAATTCCTTGCAATATCCTAGAATTTAAGGGCAAATAATAATACATATAATAAAAAATATAAATCCTTAGAAATGTAATATATTCTCTGGGCAACTTAGCTTGTGACTTAGTAATCTTTCGTAGACCTTATTCTTTGTATAGCACGGATCTTTCAACACCCATAAAATTAAATAAAAATATATTTTATATGTAAGATTTCATTAAAAAAATTTAAATTCGTTATAAGATTCTCCGATCAAAACTTTGCAAAGTATCTATCTACTTGAAAATGTAAAAGTTTTTCTTAATTAAAAATGCTTTCTTTTATTTGAACATAATTAAAATGGTTAGGTGTGATTTATTTTCGTCCAAATTTTGTCTACCATTTGAATAGAGAGATGAATTCAAGTATTTAAAATAATATATGTGAGGAAAATCATGAATTATAAATGTGCATATATGCATTGCATCTAAGATACAAAATTTATTTCTTGAACGCATTGATATTTTATTCGGATATAAGGCCATTGAAGGCCAATCAATTAATATTATGTTCTTGACTCAAAACACGCACATTTGACTTAATATTGAATAGAAATAATTTCGAATACTGATATATATTTATGTTGTGATGGTTTTCATAGCTACTTGGTCTAATTTGTCAATTAACGGGTAATTAAAATATATAATTAATAAAACATCCATAAAGAAAACATATGGTACATAGTTTTATGAATTTATTATTTATAGATAAATTGCATCTATTATAAAAACCAGCTATTTACTACTTAATTATACAACTTAATTGGAACTACTACTTACAATAAATGTAAAGTGCTTTACGCAATGATGTTTCATTTCGTTTGCAATTCACATAAAACCATTTGAATATCAGTAACTGAATTTGATATCTCCAAGAAAGCAAAATTTTAATGAACAAAATACTTATCAAATTCAAAAATAAATATTTTTTACGTGCAAAATTATTTGACTGTAAAAGCAGTGTTCAAGATAGATCCTAAATTTTATCGTCAAGGTAAAAAAAATGCAGATGCCTAAAAGTTTTCAGATTTGTCATGTTTGTAATCAATCAAACGAGCGATTAAACAAAGTAAGCGACGTTGTTGTTACGTAATTTGATGAGCAATACCATCAGAGAGTTTTATTGAAACCAGTATTTGTAAAATATACACCCATAATTATGCATACTTTTCGTATATATATATATTTAATATGAAGGCAGTATTTTAAGGTATATTCTCATTGAAGTAAATATAAAAAATAGTATATATACTCTCGATCTGTGATAGATATAAAGCTGCTATTTTTTTATTTCATGTCCTCAGATTCGTTTCTTCATACAGCGGGGTTAAAGTGGACCGGTAATTCGTTTACAAAACAGCCGCTGCCTCCATTTCTCGTTTCATAGAAGTTTAAATGTAACCAAGTTTAGAGTAAGTTAATTCTCACCTGTGCTACATTTAGAGTTCTGAGCCTTATTTAATTAAATGGTGTACTGAACGCTCAGTTCAGAATCCTGTTAGGGATTCCTTGCACGTTTATAATTTGAAGATCGCTTAGCGTCATTGAATTCCTTATAATTTAATATTTCATACAATGGTGATATGACAGGGATTAGTATTAAAAGAATAATATTATGTTACTGAAAATATTTTCAGGATATAATTATTTCGTTCACTTAACTATTTTAAATCAGTTTTATTCAACTTTTATTGAAAAATTTACAGGAATAGTATTAAAGGGTATAAGTTAAATAAATATTTAACAACGTTCAAGAAGACTATCGTTCAATTAAGTCAATACACTCTTAAACATAAGTCTATGTATGTAGGTCAAGACTGATACAAATAATAATCATTATTAAAACTAGTTGTTTTACATTAATCTACCAAAATAAAGACATTTGTTTGGTAAAAACAATGTTTTGAAATGAAAAATACCATGTATCTAATTAAAGATATTTTAATATATATATTAAAATAAAATTTTCTTTTTCGGATTCATTTCGCGTATTTTGTTATTTTACCCAACGTTTAGATTACTTTGCTCTAACCGTGATTATAGAAAGACGAGATGAAAGCGTCTGTCAGTTAGTTTTGTTTTTTCGTCTACCGCCATAGATTTCTTAATTTTCTCTCATTCTGCTTTGGATGCCTGCGGAATGTGTTAATTGTGAAGTCTAGTAATATGGTGACGGTCATGGGATTTTATAATTTTAAAAAGTAGGTCCCAGATGATAGGTAACTTTACAGCATTTCCTCTACTGAAATTAGGATGCTCTTTAATTTCTATAGCCTCGCTCTTATATCTGTTTTCGTGATTGAGGCTCTTTGGTTTCTCAAAACATATGTATATAGTAACATGTTTCTACTTTCTGATTTCTACGCACAAAACAAAGTTTTTAAGATCAACTTTTTTAACAATTTTTTAAAAAAATATTTTTATATTTTAAAAGTGGTTCTCTGGTATTACGTCATACACCAATGCAATTTGTCCTGTTCCTATTCTCGTTGCTATTAATTTTCTACCAGCCAGCCTTAAAACATCTTACAATAAACTTATAAGGATCGAAGCTCCTTACATACTTAAGACTACTTTGTACTCATTATCTCCTTTTTGCGTTTTAATAGTATAATAGTGGAATGTTTTATAGTGTACAAGGAGAAATAAAACTTAAGCCCTTAAGACCCTACGCATTAAACACGTAATGTTTAATGCGTACTAATGTATATTGTTAAGTTTTTATATAGTGTGAGTGCAATAAACATGTAATCAAACCTGGTCTAGTTTTATAGTCGAAATGTACATGTGACCATATAATTTCAAAAATGATATAATTTATGATTTCATTAGGAGAGATTAAAATTTTCTGTATCGGTTTGTCTTATTCTTCACATACAAAATCTTTAAGATTTCTCATTATGTTTCCATTTTTTATTTTATATGTTCCTACAGCTGGTTTAATTTTAGAGAATTAAACGAGTTTATTGCTACGGATTTTATTATAATAATTTTTATTTTTAAGTTGTCTTAACTACTGAATAATCAAACAATTGGCAGCTTAATTCTATTCCATATCGTAAAATTTAAAAGAATATAAAAATAATATATGTTATCTCTGCTTTCTGCTACTTTTATAGGAAAATACACTTTGAATTATTTATCACGTAGCAAAGATAAAATGCATTGCCACCTTAATAAAAAATAACAGTCCCTAGACTTAGACCTCCATTAAAATTTATAGCGATATTGTAAGCTGTAGTGGATACAATGTACGTGAATCCATGGTGAGGGAGACTGTCGAAGGGCAAAGGGCAAGGGACCGGATCCGATGAGTCATAACCGTCGTATGTCATAATCACTTTTTCACTTTAAGTGCTACGTGATAGCTATTAATCAACCAAATTGTTTATACAAGTATTAGAAGCGGTGAGGCAATATATTACCTATAATACCCAAGCTGTTCAGTTTGTTATTTTAAACAAGCCAAATAGTACCCGTCGAGTACGGGTTTTGTTTAAGATATATTACGTGGAACTTCGTCTTCAAAGTTTGAATTAATTTACCGCTTACTGCACTTTAGACTTCGAAGTTTTTGGATGTATTACTTATGTAATAAATATTATGTCCCATTTAAAGTAAATGTTAATGTAATAATGACTTCAATATATATATGAAATAAAAATCATATATACTTAACCTAAATCTATTTCTTGTCTTTCAATTTAACATCGGATCAAATAACATCCAATTTTAATTTTAAAGGCCTACAATATAAAGTTGAAAGTCAGTTACGTCCCTGACTAATAATGAAGAATGCTTCATAATCGAATGCGAACCATTGCTGCGTATGAAGTGGCCACTCACACCCACTTGTGTCAGGTAATATAAAATGGTCATTTCCATCTAGCCAAAGGACTATGAAATACTTTATAGTCCTAAATTAATGCGCATTTCTGATTTAATTTTATCTTTAAATAAGGTCACGTACCAATAAAATTAAACAGTCAAAATTAAATATTTATCCGACGAAAATTTTGAGTTATAATGATGAGGATATTTTTATCACTACAAGCACTATTTAATAATGATTTTGACTGAGATGTCAATTTAAATTATTACACGTATAAATACTTATGACAATGTAGAACTGGAATTACGAAATAGATAATATTTTCTTATTAAATCAATTCTATTTCAACTTCCATATTTTATTCTTTCAAATTATTTGGAAATTTACCAGTTTATCTATAAGAGAGAATGTAAAGCAATAATTAACTAAAAATAATGACAATAAAATTTTCTTCAAAGCGTTTATTCCACAAATAAAAGAAATTCAGTTTTTCCATGGCATAAAGTAATTCAGTTAATATACCTATTTTTTATTATTTTCCCTTTGGTAATTTTAAATGTTATACGACCAAAAATATACAAGCTTAGAAAATAATTAAATAATAGTTTTAGTAAGTAACACCATAATCATTACAATATTTCTGTAAACTGATGGTGATAATAAGATGATTAAACTAACCATTACTTATATTTTAATTTGCATATTAGTACAAGAATAATATTTTTAAATTAAAAAAAAATTACAATACTTCAAAATTTAGAGGATCTTTTTGAAACTCTTACAATTAATTCGTTACTTGTAAGAGTTTCAAATTTTTTTAAATTCAATTATATTCATGCGCGTTGTGTTAATAGAGCTTACGGGTCCTTGGGAAACCAACATCCCCAAAGACCATGCCATCAAGGTCAATAAGTATTTCGATCACACAAACGAACTCACAAAGAATAGGTTCATCATAAATTTATACTCGGTAGAGGTAGAAGCCAGCCATATAACAGCCAAATCTCTCTACAACAAAGATTTAGGCCTGTCTAGAACTAACACCAATTTATTCTTAGAATTACGTCTAAGGCGGCCACAGTAGGTTCGTTTCAAATTGGTTAGGTAGAGATGGGAGCTTGGATGGTGGAGGTGAGAGTTTAACGAGCTTTGGGTAGGAGCACTTCAAACCTACACCTGGGTCGCAAGTCCCAGGCACTGTTAAAGCTCCTCTACCTGCAACAAGATGGACCCGACATACACACGGTCAATCCACGGCCTGCTGAGGATTTTTTGTCATGTATACTCTTTATTGGTTTGTAAAGCTAGTTATTATTTCTTTTAATTCTGCTTATGTTAGAATCCCATAAATAGTAATGTTACGTATAGTATTTTGAT
Source organism: Danaus plexippus (assembly GCF_018135715.1). Taxonomy (NCBI): domain Eukaryota; kingdom Metazoa; phylum Arthropoda; class Insecta; order Lepidoptera; family Nymphalidae; genus Danaus; species Danaus plexippus. The sequence goes on along the minus strand of NC_083548.1, from coordinate 4,500,224 downwards.
ACTATTTCCTTTAAGACATTTTAGATATATTTAATTGAATAACAACTTTTCATTATACTTTTCGTTCTACATAGTTACCCCTAAAGCATTCTATTGACGTCACAGTTTGACTTCCCTCGACGTTTTCTTAACAAAGGGATTCTTGCAATTTTTATTTATTAAAAAATGAAAAAGCTTTTAATCAGGGTCATAAGTCTGTTTGCAAAGACAAATATTTCATTTAAGATGGCTATCCAAGTTTTCAAGTCTCAGAGAGGGTGTCAGAAAAATATTATTCCATATACTAAATATGTAAATGTTAGTATGAGACATTAAATTTGTATTTTATTAAATAATTGGTCAATCTAAAACTTTATATTGGAGGTAGATATCTAATTAATTTTTTTTTTAAACTGACAAATACATAAGGAAATCCGACATCTGAGTAATAACCTTAATTAAGAGTCAACTTACAGGTTTTAATTTATGAGATTCGACTACAGAAAATATAATTTAATAAAATTGAAAATAAACCAATGTTTAAGAGTGTTACGAAGCACTTTCTTTTATTCCACATTGGCAATTCAAATGATAGCGGATGTGTCGACCTTATTGAGCTTTTATTCAAATAACTATTGTAACAATAGTACCAAAATTGTATCCTAAATTGATCCATGTCGTTCTTGAAGATTCTACTTTATGTGAAGGATATAGGTACGAAAATCCGGTGAATGATAAAATTTTTAAGACACTTAACCGTGTGAGGTTGACATAGGTCAATTTTGCTCCGGACCAAATTAATTACTGTCCAGTGTAACATAATGAAGTATAACATCATAAAATATTTGTTAAAGGAAGTTAAACGCGGTTTTAAAAATTTTATTATTATTGTAAAATTAATCTTGTGTTGTTTGCATTAATTAATTTAACTCGCATCCTTATTGCTTATTTGCTTGAAGAATTAACGTCAACTTAGTTTTACTCGAAAGCTTAACAAAGAATAAATACATATTAAACATATCTATACTGTATAGTGTATACATATGTTTAAAAAAATGTAGAGAGTCACAATGCTTCAAAAATGTAGATTATTTTTTGGCAGGAATCGTAGCAAGTCGACGGTAAAACTAGTTTATCGTTAAATTCACCCTCATCTTGAAATAAATTTTGTGAAAAGAAATACTTCCATGTGAATATAATTCTAAATTCAGATTTGATACTTTAAATGCACGAAGCATTTGTTCAAAATATCCAACTCACGTCAACCAACCTAAACTATCGTTCTTATATCTCGCGGGAAATCAGAGAAAAGGCTTATTTTACATGTTGTTTAGCGAAATATAACTTTAACATCTGATATGTTAACTTTTTACAGGATTTCACTTGAATAATCCTAATTTTTGCCCTCTCCAGGGACACAAACGAAAACAACTTTTCAAACGCTTACGTGCGAGTTTTAAGAGGATAAAGTGTTAACTTTTTTACATTTATAAGATACCCACTAGCATTGATAAATTTAAACATATCTAATAAAGAAAAAAATTATAACATAAGTCTAAAAGCAAACGTTTTATCCATAAATAATTTTATTTAGGTATTATTGCAAACTTATACATTAATTATGTAATTAATAGCAAATTGAATTTCTTTTTTCTGCTTTCATTGAAGTGTAATGATACTATAAGTAATAACTTATACAAAAATAATATAATATTGTCAGAACTGTTACCATTTACACAAAGATTTGCAGTATTCATAAATAAAAATGCGGGTTCATTGAACCTATCTTCGGTCAGATGTCAGACGGCCGCTGAAACACTGCTTACACCCTTTCGACAATGCGGCACCAGATAGTGCAGTGTTATTTATCGATATTTTCTTATATAATATAAAAATAATTCATTTTAGAAACTGACTATATTCTTTAAAATTAAAATTGATCGAGACTATGATGTAACATAAATAGATATATTACGTCAATATATGTCATCTTTGTGAATTCACAAAAAAGAATAATTATGTCTTAAAAGGTAAGAAAGTAATGGGGTAAATTTTATTCATTCCCCGAGCAAATCACTGAGAAACCACGTTGGATAAGGATACTGATATTTTTAAACAATAAGGTAAAAAATCTTCCGCATCACTCGGCTGACGGCTTATGTATCATTTATCGATATAAAAACCAACAGTTGACTTCCCTTATTAAGCAAACGCCTTGTTTCATCTCCCGCTGTAAATGACCAGATAGTGGCTGAATAGCTTCTTTGTAGTTGATATTGCCTACTTTATGGACTATACACATGTAGTAAAACCACTTCGAGACAGAGCAGTATTGCTTTAGACCGACGCAATTCAAATACGGCCCTTATCAATGACGACTGTCGTGTGTCATTAAATTTTATATCTATTAAGACAAAGCCGTTAAAAACTTACGAATTGCGTGCAAAGAATGTTAATAGTATATAAGCGGAGAAGGTTTCGATGAACCTTCTATTTTGTTGAATCTTAGATTATTTCTTTATTCTTATTGTATTTATGATTATGTTTAGCTTTAATGTATATGACGATTTTAAGTCGAAACATTCTGTAATAAAAACATTAAATGTTAACTGCTACATAAATATTAAATACATTTTATATTGAATATCATGAAAAAATATACTTCGAATTATTTAATGTACAAAAAGCTTTTTGTAAATTAAATGAACCAAGGTCCCTACGTAATAGAATTTGCGAAGACCATTATTCCCTAAATCAACAATTGGATATAAACTCATCTTCAGAAGGTAAATAAAATTCGCTGCTTGGATTTACATAATCTTGTCGTAGACGAGAAGAAATTAAAAAAATACTTATCTTAGGACCAAGTTGTAGCCTCCGGTCATTTGGTTTTAGATATTTGAAATTTAGGTTAAATTTAGAAAAATTTGTTTAGTTTAAGAGGCATAAAGTATTTCAATTACATTAAAGTTTTAAAAGTCTTATTGATTGCTATCAGATTAAACCTAAGCAAAATAATTATATGAAATATTGTTCAAATTATGTAAAATATCGTATTGTAGATTAAAAATAATATCCTTTTTTTAATTTAAATCTTTCTTGATGGAAGAATATAATGAAAATTCATATTAAAAAAAAAAAGCCTGATTACTTTCTTTCGTTACGCAGCATTTGTAATAAAGCGCGATTGTAAATGAAAATCATTGTTATTATCCATCACTTAACTGACTTGAAATGATAAATATGTATGTATTAGAAAATTAATCTATATCGTGGCTTTGAGAAGCTTTCAAAGTAAAATTTTATTGTGTTTTCTTAAACATCCAGGTTATATAAGTGTTAATGAAGTTTTATTTCTAAAATTTTCTAAAAATAACAAAATATAAATTTTAATACTATACTTATATTTTTCATAATTTTATTAACTTAGTAACAGAATTCTGAAAAACTAATAATCTCAAAATGTTGAAATGTTAACGAACACAGTCTACCAAATTAAATTTATTTATTACAAAGACCATTTTACCTTTCATAAAATATCACTATCAGAAAATTCTAATTAATTTACACGAAAGGTTCTATTTTATACAAAAGTGATTTATATCTAACGGATATTTATTAGGACGATGTTAATCAAAAAGCTAATCAGCACGTCACGAAATAAAATGTGAAATTTTTAATATGAAAAGATATTCATATCCTCCCAATAGTCGCTCTCAAGAGGAACTAATGAACAGCATTGAACATTTCAAACAAATTTGGCTGAACAATTTTATATTTGAAATGAATAGCAAATATCATGTAAAAATTACTTTTCATAATTATCCCTGCCTAACGTTCACAATATAACAAAACTAAATCACCAATAGAAACTTCTTTGCATTATAGAAATTGTCATAACGCATTTGTAATTCACTAATTACTAAATGTTGTGATTATACCTAGGAGCAACGATTATAAAAGTGAAATCATATTTTCTTTTTCTGGCATGTATTTTTTAAAAATTTGCAACTTTGATTTTCATTTTCTAAGACGTTGTCATCGTATGAAATTGAACTTACGATAAATGAATAGATTACGTAACATTAATTTAAACTCATATGTCTTCAAGAACAGTAGTCTTGGTCCACATTACATTAATCAACATAATTCAGCACTTAATCAATCATAGAACTTCATAATAGAAAGTCACTTACAAGAAACAAGCATATAATTGAAAATGAAGTGAAACTTATTCATTATATAAATCTGTTTTTGACAGTGCCGTAAAATTTAATTATTCGTATATAGAACGTATGTATGTGTGTAATTATAAAAGTAATTTTCATAAAGCCCTTGAGTGTTTTAAAGTAATTTAACTTCTTAAAGAGTTTCAAAGAAAAGTTTATTTCCCAATCTGCAAAATAAGCAAGTGATTCCCTTTCACGGGTCCTTAGTAAAAAAAATATTTTGTTGTATATTATGTTAACCAGTATAAAACTACGTGGATCAATGATTAAGGTTTACTACTCTTTTTTTGATTAAACAAGTAAAGCAATACTTTTTGCAAAAGATGGCAACCTACAATCAAAAAAGGGAAAAGCTTTTCAAAGTATGAATTAATATTTGATAGGCCTTTAAGCAAAGTGCAAAATTCCTAGCGGACATATTAAATGAAACATAATGGAGAGATTAGGTCTAAGTTGTAGATATTATTTTCTTATAATCTGTTCCAGTTCGGATTTGAGAATTTGGTACAATTTCCGGATATTAATTATGTACACTTACTGAAAATTTGTTGAAGAAAACATTTATATTCAAAAAACTTAGCGTCTTCTGTGTATATTTTATAATAATAGACTAAATGATTTTGTCAAAAAAAAAGATTTGCCTTAAAACACTATTTAAGACTGTGACGATATGATAGTCGTTAAGAATACCTCTAAATATACTTTTGTGGTAATAGTATAGGTATATTATTGGCAACAGTTACTGTCAATTATTACATTACATCCCAAGTATATAAATAAAAATATACATATTAACACGTTTAATGAAAAAAATTAATACATGTTAGGAAAATATAAATAGTTTTTTTTTTGGTTGTAGGAACGCATATATTATTTAGATAATTTTAAGAAGGTTACGTCCGTTGTATATATTGTAATATTTTATAATGCATTTAAAATATCACACGAAAGAAAACGCATGAACAGCCCGAATGTTTTTTTATTTTTATATATAAATACATTTACTTGTCTTTGCGAGCAACAAATGACTTTTCTATGTTTACTCTGGACGTGTACAGCAAAACAAAACCATAGAGACTTTCTATCGAAATATTTAACACGGCTTGCGCATGCGCATCGAATATTCATTAGCGGGAACAATGACGGCATTCTAGTACGGTTTAGGAGGTCTCCGTGTGATCTTTATAGCTGACAGCGACTGTCACACCATAATTGAAATAGCGACTTTAGCAGGTGTAACAACCAACAAAGGAGTATTACTAATTGATTTAATTGTGAGTGTCTAGATTCCTCGTACTAATTATCTGATTAAATATTTATAAGTTAAATATTTAAAATACCGATATCCTAAAACAGAGTAGAGCAAAATAGAAACGATTTAATATTAATATTCGATGTTTTAATGAAGTTAATTTGACAAAATAGTAACTAGAAACACTATGCCTTGCCTACGCTTGAAAAAGTAGCATAATATAACATTCACTTATATGTTTTTTAATGAATTATATATATATTACACTGGCAAACTTTTGAAGGAAAGTTCCATTATCTAATATTTTCGATCACGCAAAAGGTTTTCAAAGTTTTGTCTGGTTTTTGTTCATCTGGGATTTAAATTTCTAAAAGAGGGGATACAAACTTGAGCTGACCACATCAAACAGAAAAGTGACAACGAACTAAGGTTTTTTTATCTGAAATATTTTTATACTAAATGAACCAAACTTTATGGCCTGTTATATTTATTAATGTAAAGAAATACTAAATTTACAACGACAACGCGTATTGTAAAAGGTGCTATCATAAAGGCGTGTGAGTTTTGTCGTGCTCCTGTGACGTCGTATAAATAACGACTGGATCTACTTAATGTTAAATTAAACTATTAAAGTTACTGAATCGTAAGTTAAGGACATTACTATTAAAATATATTACTTAGTTTCATGGACAATACAAGCTAATTTTAATAGACTTTTAGTTTTCCATTTATTTATTTTTTATTATATTATAATAATTAAATTAAATTTTACAATTAAAAATAACACAGAAAATAAAGCTAAAAATACTTCAACATTTAACATTCAAAGCTCTTGAAAACACTGACTTATTTTGCACTTTAGGTTCTTGACCTCGACGGTATTTTCAAAGAAATTGGTAACTGATTATTAAGATTTGACACTATACATACACATTTTAATGTTCTATTTCATACACATTGCCGTATTCTGGTAGTAAAAATTGTGAATTATTCATACTACGCTTTATTATATTCTCTCTCTATATTTAATTTTTGTAATGCTACTACTTGATGCTTTGTAATTAGTTTATAAGTTGTGATATCTAATTATCCTAGGAGATTTATTAAAGAATTGTTGATTAAGATAATTACTACAACCAGGACTAATTGAACACACCAAAAGGAATGTTACTCACAAGTTTTTTAGAGTTACACTCATAAATTTGAATAAATACAAACAATAGAGATTGATACAGATACTGTATAGTATATTTGTCTTTCTATTTAAAGTCTCGTGTCACCAAAAAGGAAACGGCATTGCCCATAGATAAAGGTTTCAGTAATAAATTTTCCACTTTCCAGCTCGTACAGTAATACACAAAATAAATTATTTTATTTCCAGTTTATAAACAATATGATTTCATTAGAATGATAAGCATTATTATTCTTTATTTATGTTTTGCTTTTTATTCATTATTTAAGAATTCACAATTTTATAATAAACCAACCCATTAAAAAATAAAATTTTATTTTGTTCCGGCTAATAATATTTTGATATGTGGAAAGAAATAACTTTAACCCTTTAATCCCGAGATAAGAGAGTATTCTAAATATATTAACATACAAAACGTCAATGGTTAATCTCATCAGATTTGATCCATTGATACCATTGATATCATCTTTATTTCATGCAGTAAAAAATATTTTTCATCTTATTTAAGCACCCTATATATATTTATTTAAAGACGATTTTTATTATTTTATAAATCATAATTCTTCTATTCGCCTATCTATCACAGGTAAATGATTTATGAAGTTATTAATTAAAATAATATTCAATATAACGATTTTCATGCATATATTATATTGCAATATAATTCATTAATAACAATTTCCTTCACATTTGTTGCTAATGTTACGAGTGAATAAATTCTGAAGAAATACATGAAAGGTATCGAGGATATTAATACACTATGACGATCAAATAAAAAAAAAGTGTCAGCGAAGTATTTGCCAACGAAAATACCGATATTGGGTAATATCATGGTAATATCAGAAATTGAAAGAGAGGCGGCATCGAGCCTTTTCTGCTTGTTATTGCGTGTTCAAAATCCTGTATTATTAAGAGTGACATTGTTAATCTGACACTATTAATGTTTATATTATCCATGTCACATATCCATACAATCCTATTTATTCGGTTTGTCTGTCACAACACCTAGTATCTTGTTGAAGAACGATAAAATAAGAACCTTCCTATAGACAATACTATAAAAAGTTATTATTTCTTTAATTTCACTTATACTTAATCGCTTTTTATATATTTTTCAGTATTTTATATTTTTAAAGAATATTTAATTTCGTTACAATTTATTAAGAGTATTAAACAGATCTTCTTAGTATTTTCTTTTAATTCGATTGAACAAAACTAAGAGCACGTAGCCTCGACACGTATTCACCATTTATGTTCTGAGCCGCAGAAATTTCTGTATCACAGTGAGGATTAAATGAAATTGCTTTAAAAGAATTGTTTATATATAACATAAACTGACGTAACTCATGTCTCTATTGTTCTTTTTATTTTATGACTACTTCTAAATTAAATAATAAATTTAAATCAATAACAAGTTTGAAATTTCAAAAATGTGAAATAAAATAACAGCATTTCTATGAGTTATAATCCATAATTTTTTTTACATTACAACTTTTCATGATAAACAATATTTAAAAGACAAATAGATTGAGATTAATGTTATAAAAACACACCAAATTTTGTGTCAAATGTACGAACGTAAAGGCTTTTTAACACAGAAATTGTATGGATTGAAATTATTTGTTTTATTTTCGTTAGTAATATTTGATTTAAAAGGAAAGAACGTATATTTTTTTTACAATTAAAAAGGCTTTTTTTATATCCATATCGTAGGAGTCCGCGAGAAATCAACTTATATGTCATCCTAAGCCGTCGCCTTATTGAATTTATAACGTCTCTCAGACGGTATTGCATTAGTGTTTTAACAAAATTTATATAATTTTGTATCACATATAAAATATTTAATATAACATTTGACATTTTGCTTTAAAGTATTTACTAGTTTTCGCTAGAAAAAGATTTCCTTAAAACGATAGGAGTTAAATAAAATTTAGTTCATAATAAAAATTGTATGATTACATTAAAAAGTAAGTTATAAATTTGGAGTTCGAAACCAAATAAACTCTTATTTTATATCACATATTCAGGTTTAAATGGGTCTTTTACCGTCCTTAGAACGTTTAGCCTCGAGGGAAAAGGAGTACAAAGACATCAGACGAACTTAGGCGTGCAAACGAAGTTTGTTAACTCGTTGGAAATTTTTACGCCTTAACAGGTTTTTATCATAAACTATAATATCGATCACGTGCCATTACTTTAGTTTAATTTCAACTAATATGTAGGAAATGATTCATATATTTTTATTACTTTTTGTATTATAATAGATTTCCGTTACAAAAAACATTAATATCAGCTGTATGATCTAAAACCAATTTTTTGTATAAAATGAGAACAATTCTACTACCAACACTGAAATTTAGAGAGGAACAATTTTACGTCCAGATTAGCTACTATTTACGCAGCACTCCCTTGAACTTAGATGGACTTTTTTGACTTTCTTAGAAAGTGAACCCGTCATTATAATAAAAAAATATGTTTAATATATCAATATATATAACGCAACAAATTATTTTTTTATATTAACAAATTTCCAAATACAGGTTGAACTTAGTCTTAAAGAGGTGTTTATGGGATATTTTACTTCTACCTGTAAAGATATCGGATACGAAAATATAAAATCTTTTTTTTTTCTTAACCTCATAAATTACCCGTTGCCAGTGACTTGAACTGTCATTCTATTTTTGGCAAACCCCATTTTTGCCGATAGTACTTCAATATGTGTTTTAATGGAAAGTAGTCAAAGTACTGTCTCAAGAGAATTATTTGTTCAGTTGTTTCAGAAATCAGTACATAAAAACAAACAGATTAAAAAAACGCAATTTGGACATTGAAAAGAGTTTTTCCAATTATATTTAAAATTTTTATTAATTTTTTTCCAATTAATTTAAATATTTTAGGTATTATAACAACCATATTCTACTTTAACTTATTTAACTGAAATTTAGGTTATTTTTAAAGTGAGAGTTATTGCCGCGTTTCCTATTTCCTCCACCTATCGCATGTCACATTGCAGTCAATCGCAGAGTAGGAACAAACTACAAGACACTCTGTAGAATTCATGCGAGTATTTTGTATTGATATAATTATTTAGGAAGCATCTATGATTTAATGTTTGTTTTTTTTACGACTCATATTTTCTAATTTGTGGATTAAAATTAAATATTAAAGTTTGAAATCTTGTCTCCTGTTGACTTCTCATTATCATAATATTTTACCGAACGTAAAGTTACTTCGAAAGACATTATACAAAAATCTTGGTTACCATCGGAGAAGAAATTTCACTTGCATTGTATTTCATAAAATAACACCACACGTTTATTATTTCAAGAGGTATTTACCGTTGCAGACGTTATGGCAATATTTTATGCCAATTATTCACATAATATACATATGTATAAAGCTATTAAAAATCATTTGTCTTAAAACCCAGTAGAACACGGCGAAGAATTTTCATTACGGTACATGAAAACGACAATTTTATGATAAATGTTTGAGTAATAATCGTAAAATATATTCTAATATTATTTCTCAATTGTAAATAACTACAAGCACAACCCTATTATTATTAATATTTATATCTATATATCATAATTGAAATTCAAATGGAGTTGTCAATCACCCTGACAACATAAATAGCGGCTGTTCAAACATAAATGTAATTAAAAGCACTACCAATTAATATTGTGTTATTATAATCAGAAATATGTGAGGTATTTAATTATTGAAACGTATAAAAAACTTCCATTTAACAATTATATTTAAATTACGAAACTTAAATACATATATGATATATAATTTATAAATCAATTTAATTTCTTAATCATTATTTCTCACCGAAAAATCACAGGAGATTACCTCCATGAAGCAAATAATAAAAAAAAATAAAGCTCAGCAAAAAGGAAAAGGGGTACATATTGGCATAAGGGCTATTGGCACAGATCTTATAACGACAATTTTAATGAGCCAACCATTAAATGTTATGTTTGTCAATCTGAGTATCTAAAATGTTACTCATAAATTTAAACACAAAACAAATCATCAATTGGATATCTGTTTACTTCAGTTCAGGTAAACATTAAGAAATAAATAACCATTTTACTCAATTGCTCGAAACTAGATAGGTATTTTAGGACATTCATGAACATTTCTGCTTTTTAATGTTACATTTGAGATGTCTTATTTTTGAAGATATATATTTATTCGCCAATTATGTACCGACTTATCCATAGATAACGTTCATTTCATTAATCTGAAAAAATTTGATGAATTATACTAATCTCAATATAATCCATCATCGGCCTTCAAATAGCGTTTAAATATTTAATACTTACTAGATTTACTAGACTTATTGTCTAACCACAGCTTCATCCGCGTCCAGGATAATTTTATAAACAAAATCTTTAGTAATCATACACTTTCAGAAAATAATTAATTTATAATTGAAAAGAAAGTCGCACTGTGATATTAATGTTTTACAAAATATATGATTCTTAGGATATATAAAAGAAACAAAGTATTACACATGCACTATATTCCATAAAATAATTCACTGTACTCATTTTAAAAATAAAACAAAACAGAAGTAGTTATAAATATATATCAAGTTAGACAACAATGCCGCTAACGATTTACAACTGATTCGAGACGTGTCCTACATTCCGAGTTGGAATCTTGTGTAATGCTATCATGTTGAACCAGCTTATTCGCAGCACATTATAATAGATTTAACTATAAATTTCGATTTTATAAATAAGCTCTGTGCTTCTTGATTTGTTTTCGTGGTCAGAACAATAAGCTTCTTCATAAAATTAAAATCAATATTATTATATGATAAAAATATTTATTAAAGCACATTTATTAATATGGAAAATAATCCAACGGATAATTCAAACCAATGTTGTCCAGTTAAAGAAGTAATTTTAGAAATTAAATATCATCAGAAATAAGACATGTACGATATCAAAATTTCACGCCCAAAGAGTAACCTAATTTGTGACGATGTAAATTCCAGCTCATCACATGCCACTAGTAGGTATTCATTCATGAATGAGTTATGGAGTGTGTTTATAACCAAAAATATTGAAACGGATTTTTATACTTTTGGATGTAAATTGTATTGTATAAACTACTTTTTTAACCCCCGACTCAAACAGGGGTGCTATAGGTTTAACGTAAATGTTTGTCTGCGCGTGTGTGTGTATTTCTGTGGCATCATACCTCTCAAACTGATGGAAAGATTTCGGCTTCTTTTTTTCATTCGAAAGCTAGCTTCCTTGCGGTGGATGTTTGATATGTTTGGTTAATATCGTTTAGGTAGTGTAAGAGTAAGTTAAGAGCTCTTTTTAAAAATAATGTAAAGCATTTCTGGACTATGATTATTCGGCAAGTACTTTTGTCGCCAGTATGATTGTTAAATAATAATTAATGTATAAGTGTTTTCAAAATTTTATAAACTTTTGTTATTATATTTAATTTCAAATATTTGATACTCATGCAAAATTGCACCATTTGCACGTGGTCACTATAAATAATGTTAACAAAAATAATCTAGATCTTTAATTAATTATATTATCAAAATATAAAGCTGTAGGTATTTATTGCTATTTTTTTGAACGAAAACCCTTTGCTGGCCATGACCGATTTATTATTTTAAAAATAGTTCTTTGTATCTCGTCTCACATATTTTCATCAAAAATATTCCAAGATTTTAAAACACGAACAGGAAATTTCTATCGATTATACGATAGAAATTTTAAATAAAGTTAGAACACGCTTCGAACTCTGTGTACAAGTTCTACGTTAAAAAAATACGAAATCAATCAATCGCATACAAAGTACTAGCGTGCATAATTTCGTTAGTAATATACAAGCCAGGCGTGAAATGGTATAAGACCATGCACCCACTGCCGAACTATTTCTGATATGCATCACATCACTGCATTATCATCACGCTTAGGAGCGTTTGATATCATCAAATCTTATCAGTCATGTAATAATTACGCTTTAAGAATTTTTTCTTATATGTCATACGGCTATGTGTAATATATATAACTTATAACGATATAACTTATTCGGTGGGCGTCAAGTGCCACACGTATCAAGTGCAAGTACAAAGTACGACCATACCCCAGACAGGAGAATCAGTTTGATTGAAAATAATGTATAAATTCATAATAGGAATAGTCTGAATCCACTGACTTCAAGTATATATTAAAGTTCATTTAAATGAAACTAGTATTATTCGGATATACTACGCGGATTTTATTATTTAAAAACTACACAATCCCGACGTTTCGGTTACTTTGCAGCAACCGTGATCACGGGCAGATAAAATCCGCGTAGTATAAATGAAACTAGTATTTTTCGGATTTACTACGCGGATTTTATTATTTAAAAACTACATAATCCCGACGTTTCGGTTACTTTGCAGCAACCGTGATCACGGGCAGACGAGGTGTGAATGTCTGTCAGTTGGTCCTTGTTATTTATCATCTACCGCCATCGATTTCTTAATTTTCTGGCGTACCGCTCTGGATGCCGGCAGAATGCGCTCACGGTGTCTTGAGGTCCTGCGGTGTGGTTTCGGACATGGGATTTTATATTTTTAAGAACGGGGTCCCAGGTGTTTGATAGATTCCAGCCATCTTCTCTATTGAAATTGGGATGTTTTTTAATTTCAATAGCCTCGCGAATTAATCTCGGTATATACTTGTCTTCCCGAGCGAGGATTTGAGGTTTATCAAAACGAATGTAGTGGCCTGGTTTGTCCATTGTGTGTTCACACACTGCTGACTTCGACGCGCGCCTGTTTTTGATGTCTGAGATGTGTTCCTTAACTCTTGTACCGATGCTCCTCTTCGTCTGTCCAATGTATGACAAGCCACAGTCACAGTCGAGTTTGTATACACCCGCTTGTTGTAAAGGAATGTTACTCTTGATTGGTCTCAAGAATTGGCTCACTTTCTTATGTGGTTTGTAAATAGTTTTAATGGAAACCTTCTTCAAGATGTTGCCTATTCTGTCAGTAACTCCCTTCACATATGGTAGTATCGCAGGTTGTCGTTCAACTGTGGGTGGCTTCAGGTGGTTCTTGCGATGCTGGCGAGGCACGGGCAGGTTGTTGATAGTGAGAGCATGTTTTACATGCTGCAGCTCGGCCTCTAGGTGGTCAGCATCACAAAGGTGTTGGGCTCTCTGTAACAAAGATTTGCCAACGGTAGCTAACTGTATAGGGTGGTGGTGCGAGTTACCGTTGAGGTACCTGTCCGTGTGTGTGGGTTTCCTATAAACAGTATGTCCCAAAGTATTGTCAGGATTCCTAATGACAAGTATATCAAGGAAAGCTAAAGAATTATTTGCCTCCAATTCTATAGTAAACTGAATCTTACTATTGATAGAATTAAGATGGTTCAGAAAAGCAGATGTTTTATTTTTATTTAATATTGTGAAGGTGTCATCTACATACCGTTTATATATTAAAGGTCTTATAGGAGGAGAGCAAAGGGCTCGCACCTCGAAGTCTTCCATGAATATGTCAGCGACAACGGGGGAAACCGGCGAACCCATTGCAACTCCATCTACTTGTATGTAGAATTCATCCTTCCACATGAGGTAGCCAGATGTTAGGCAATGCTTTAATAGTTCTGCATATTCTATAGGCATATTGTTATCCTTTAACTTACCTCTTACAATCTCAATGCAGTCAAGAACAGGTATACTAGTGAATAATGACTGTACATCGAAACTGACCATACTGTCATTGTCGCTTAATTTTAGGTGTTTTAAATCTTTGACAAATTGGTAGGAATCCTTAACAAATGACTTTGTGTGGCCCCGGAGTGGTGATAATATCTTTGAAAGAAATTTAGCCAGTTTATAAGTTGGTGAGTCAATCTGGCTTACTATTGGGCGTAATGGAACATCTTGTTTATGGATTTTAGGCAACCCATACAATTTTGGAGGTTTTGCACACGATGGTACGAGTGATTTGATATCAAGATTAAGTTTTGAACTGTATTTGTTTATTAAAAATTTTGTTTTTAATTTTTAATAAAAAAATTTTTAATAAACAAATACAGTTCAAAACTTAATCTTGATATCAAATCACTCGTACCATCGTGTGCAAAACCTCCAAAATTGTATGGGTTGCCTAAAATCCATAAACAAGATGTTCCATTACGCCCAATAGTAAGCCAGATTGACTCACCAACTTATAAACTGGCTAAATTTCTTTCAAAGATATTATCACCACTCCGGGGCCACACAAAGTCATTTGTTAAGGATTCCTACCAATTTGTCAAAGATTTAAAACACCTAAAATTAAGCGACAATGACAGTATGGTCAGTTTCGATGTACAGTCATTATTCACTAGTATACCTGTTCTTGACTGCATTGAGATTGTAAGAGGTAAGTTAAAGGATAACAATATGCCTATAGAATATGCAGAACTATTAAAGCATTGCCTAACATCTGGCTACCTCATGTGGAAGGATGAATTCTACATACAAGTAGATGGAGTTGCAATGGGTTCGCCGGTTTCCCCCGTTGTCGCTGACATATTCATGGAAGACTTCGAGGTGCGAGCCCTTTGCTCTCCTCCTATAAGACCTTTAATATATAAACGGTATGTAGATGACACCTTCACAATATTAAATAAAAATAAAACATCTGCTTTTCTGAACCATCTTAATTCTATCAATAGTAAGATTCAGTTTACTATAGAATTGGAGGCAAATAATTCTTTAGCTTTCCTTGATATACTTGTCATTAGGAATCCTGACAATACTTTGGGACATACTGTTTATAGGAAACCCACACACACGGACAGGTACCTCAACGGTAACTCGCACCACCACCCTATACAGTTAGCTACCGTTGGCAAATCTTTGTTACAGAGAGCCCAACACCTTTGTGATGCTGACCACCTAGAGGCCGAGCTGCAGCATGTAAAACATGCTCTCACTATCAACAACCTGCCCGTGCCTCGCCAGCATCGCAAGAACCACCTGAAGCCACCCACAGTTGAACGACAACCTGCGATACTACCATATGTGAAGGGAGTTACTGACAGAATAGGCAACATCTTGAAGAAGGTTTCCATTAAAACTATTTACAAACCACATAAGAAAGTGAGCCAATTCTTGAGACCAATCAAGAGTAACATTCCTTTACAACAAGCGGGTGTATACAAACTCGACTGTGACTGTGGCTTGTCATACATTGGACAGACGAAGAGGAGCATCGGTACAAGAGTTAAGGAACACATCTCAGACATCAAAAACAGGCGCGCGTCGAAGTCAGCAGTGTGTGAACACACAATGGACAAACCAGGCCACTACATTCGTTTTGATAAACCTCAAATCCTCGCTCGGGAAGACAAGTATATACCGAGATTAATTCGCGAGGCTATTGAAATTAAAAAACATCCCAATTTCAATAGAGAAGATGGCTGGAATCTATCAAACACCTGGGACCCCGTTCTTAAAAATATAAAATCCCATGTCCGAAACCACACCGCAGGACCTCAAGACACCGTGAGCGCATTCTGCCGGCATCCAGAGCGGTACGCCAGAAAATTAAGAAATCGATGGCGGTAGATGATAAATAACAAGGACCAACTGACAGACATTCACACCTCGTCTGCCCGTGATCACGGTTGCTGCAAAGTAACCGAAACGTCGGGATTATGTAGTTTTTAAATAATAAAATCCGCGTAGTAAATCCGAAAAATACTAGTTTCATTTATACTACGCGGATTTTATCTGCCCGTGATCACGGTTGCTGCAAAGTAACCGAAACGTCGGGATTGTGTAGTTTTTAAATAATAAAATCCGCGTAGTATATCCGAATAATACTAGTTTCATTGAAATGAATAAAACTCGCGAAAATCTTAGATCTCATTATATATTAAAGTTTCTTTATTGTGGCTGTAGGTTTTCTTTTTAGTAAACTTTGATATATCTATCTCAAACTTTTTTAAATATTTCATATTTTTTTATACATCACGAAACTGCAAACACCAATGATATATCTTTTGGACGTTAACGCTGTTTAGAATTTTAAATTAAAATTAGGATTTTAATTTTCAAAGGAAACTTAAGTAACAGAAGTACGACCTTTACATATACATATTAACATTCAGACATCTTCAGTCGTTTAAAATATATGTATGCCATCTCAACAAGCATACAGATTTACTCGTATATATAGACATATAAATCTATGAGACATATGTAAGGTAGTAAAAAGTTTATGTAGTGTAATGAATAGTCACTATTTATAGCCGACATATATTCATATATATACCGACTATTTATTGGTCGTTAATTAGCATTGAACCGTTATTCAATTGGCTTCAGATTATGCTATCTTTTAATGTCAGTAGAGAGGACTCAGATATCCTGTTGTCTCAATATCAGTGAGATTGTTCTAAATAGACAAGTTGATGGCGACATATTATCATAAAATATACTTAATAGACTTCATTGGCTGTGATCTGAGTCACTGAAAGCCAGTCGATGTTCCTATAAACTGCATGTCGTTAATAGCCTACATGTAAAGTCCATTTGAAGTGAACGAAAACATTCTACTTCATATTACGTAAACAATACGAAAAAATTTTTAACCGCCCAAAAAGTTGCTATTTGTTCAATGAGTGTATTTGTGTATCGCAACGTGTTTACATTATATATGTATATATTTGTAATTTGATTAAAAAATAAAGACTATAAGTAAAATCAAAATTATATATTTGTCAAAATTGAATAACTAGACAATTCTTTTAGTAAAACTATGGAACATAATTCCTATTGTTGAAATTTAATATATAGATGTGGTAAATATCTTAGAAATTACTAAAAAGATCAACACTATTAACCAATTGTAGACTATTACACTGTAGAGGCAAATTTATCAGCTTCTAAATCCATTAACTTGTATAATTACAACGTCGGCAGTCGTCAATTGCAGACGTAATAGCACGGTAAAACTTCATTCATATGAAGCCCTAAAACCTATTAAGTGATATTGCAGAAAAATCTGAGTAGGAACTTATAAATATTTTTTTTATAAATCCACATCAGATAGCAGATCGGAGTACTTTTTACCAAAATGAAGTGTTATTTCTTATTAATAAAACATTTTTTCATAGTGTCGTATATAAATTGAAATTTTATTGTTAATAAAG
Source organism: Danaus plexippus (assembly GCF_018135715.1). Classification (NCBI taxonomy): domain Eukaryota; kingdom Metazoa; phylum Arthropoda; class Insecta; order Lepidoptera; family Nymphalidae; genus Danaus; species Danaus plexippus. The sequence goes on along the minus strand of NC_083548.1, from coordinate 4,482,386 downwards.
ACGAAATGGAATTTTTTGTACGTCAATGTGCTACATAAAAGAATTAAGCATTACCCGAGAGAATTAAAAAAGTTTCATTTGGAATTTTAGTACTGTTTTAAAATACGGGAAGCAATTTAAAAGTTTTGCTTGAGTTTGTCCAAGATTTAGCATTTTTTCGTCCCAAGAGAGCTTGCTTTGAAAAAACACATGTCAAAGAATTAGGTTGTAACCTAATCAAGCAGGATCAAGATACGCAACTTCTGACATTATTATATTATAATGTATTTTGTTTGTATATTAGATAACAATATATTTATGACATTTCTTGTTACTATAATTAAAATTTATTGTTGTTTAGACGTTATAAAGACACAGCTTTGTTTAAATATTTCAAATAAAATTGCGTACATATGTATTATAAGGGGGAGTAGCGCAGTCCAGCGGTACTACTAAGTCTAACAAGGATTTAATATACAAAAATGAAACTTTAGAACGAATTTTATATGAAAATAATACAGAAAAGCTTTTTAAACTAACAACGGCTACAGTAACTGGTGAACATATTGTACGTGACTACTAAAGTTTGTTTGCTACTATTTTGTGTTTTTCAAAATATTTTTGGAACTAGTTGTACATAGTTTTAAAACTATATTCGTATAATATTTTAAGGATTGGATTTATATTAATAAAATTTACATTGCAAAGCACTGAAGGTTAACTGTTTCAAGCTTCATTTTTTCACTTTGACTTTTATTGCTAAATGACTTTCATAGTTTAGGCATATATTCGTTAACATTTTTTCATTCATAAAATATAATAGCAAAGACAGACAAACAAAAAGTTTAGAAAAAAGGGACCTCACTTCCATTACTTAATGTCAAAAAAAATTACGATCCGGAATAGCGAGATTGTATTTTGGGGTTTCAAACAAGCACAATAGCCATTCTCCTACCCAAAATAGACAAATTGGAGCAGGTAAAATATCTAAATCACACTAGTGAAATTTTTAGAAAAGGTTGCTTATATACAAAATAGAAAATTGATAATCCGGGTGTCCGTTTCTTCGCGTTAAACCAGTGATGGGAGCTTGATAAAATTCCTCAAAATTTTACGATAATAAGGTTACAACAATGACCTGATCCTCCCAGTGCATCTACCTCTATCGATGACTATCGGCACTTGGCACTAAGTGCATGTCCGAAGTCTCAACACCAACGACGAAGAACATTTTGACACCTTTTTAATTAACGTCTGTCTAGCTTAACCGTGTCATCTCTTTACGTTCATAAAAAAAAATTTACATGTAGATATGTATTTACTTTATTTTTAACGTATAAAGGGAGGTTTTTTTTAACTTTTAATTAATACATAATTTATTAATTACCAAGTAATCTTGAACAGATATCAAGAGTACTCATATAAAAAAGGTATAAAACTTTTATACGTGTACACTTTCATAATTAAAGTTTTATATATTTTTTTAACTTATCCCATTTTGTAAGGACTGCCAAACCGTTAATGTGTTTTAAAGGTCTGATGACAAAAACCTGTGGAAGGTTTTGTTATTGTGTTGTAAAACAACTTTGTTTGTTGAACAATTTTGTTTATATAGCTTAAATAATTATTAATACTGTTTGTGAGTTTTAGGAACTAGGAGATTTTTTTTAACCAGCATAAGTGTCAATGAGCGAATAGACTTTATATATACCTGGACTATACTAACCTATTATAGGCACAACAGACACCAAATTTGTTGGCGTTTTAGTTAGTATAATCTTAAAAATAATTGATAAAGACGTTATTATTTTGTATTTGCTTTGAAACTAATTAACATATTAATAACATAAGATGTATAAACGACACAATAATATAAATATTACACCGAAACTTTGTGCTGTATCTTTTCCAAAATACTATATGATATAACAAACTATAAACTATTTCATTAATAAAGTAAAAATGTTGGTAGTATTTTTCCATATGTTTTTTATAATATAGATTTATAAATAATTTTACCAGAATTCAAACAAAGTTCTTTTCTCCTTTTAAACAGTCATTGATTTCGTTTTACTTTTAACATTAATTATGAATACCAATTAGTTTTAATAATAATTGATGACAGCCTCATGCTATTTTCATGTTGAATCCGTCATTAATGATGATAGCACCGATATATATATATTTTGTACAGCATCTATTATTTCGTTAACATAAGCATATACAATATATACAATAATCGTTCACTATAGGTACATATAAATGTTCTACGTTTTGCTCGACGACTTTTACTGTATTGTGTTGCATAAGGAGGTAGTTTTATGTTTATAATAATAGTTCGACACCTTATTGCATTTGATGGACCAATACATTGTAAGTATGGGTGTCCTGAATCGCGATATTGAAATTTTATCGAAGCTTGAATATATATGGAACTTATTCAACCACATCAAGGGGAGGTCCGTCTCTACGTAGTAGACCGGTTCATAACCGGGTTCATAACCGGTGCGATGCTGAACTATACCAAATTATACAGAACCCGAACAATACCGGTCTCTCCCCTCTGTTCAAAATCTTTCAAAAATTAAAAATTCATTTAAAATAAAGAATCATTAAAAACCTTAATCAAAGAATTTTCAGCCCCCAATACAAGATGTCATAATGAAGCGAAAATCTAACATCACATACATACGTGATCTGATGCATCGAAAACCTAATAAATATGCACAAAACTTAATTCAATGAGCAATTACTAACGTAGAAAATTTAACCTCCTTTTATGGTTTTGGTTTTTTTTTTATAATGAGTAAACAAAAATAAACAAATTTGGTATACACCAATCAAGAAACAGAAAAAAGACCCCGCAGGTATTCTATTTTGAATTATTAATTTATATGTGTATCAAATCAAACAAAAAAAAATAATGGGCATTATAAATATTTATTAATTTTAGTATAAAACAACAAGTACGTATTTCAGCTAATTTCAGAAAATATAATATAAACCCCAGCGTATTGTTAGGTGCAAGATAATATATATTATTTTGATAAAATAAAAGTATCATTGTTTCTATTTTATGATTTATTTTATTCCATGAATATTATACCTAATGCTAGGAAGATACCAGAAAAGCGTTCGCTTTTGTTGAAGTTAACTTCTATCTTTTTATAGTAATTGTTTCGACGTGTGGAGTGAAGGGTTTTATATATGTTTATGCCAACTAATGAAAACTTTTATGATTACATATCAGAAAGAGCAGGGATTAAATGTTTGATTATTTGCAGCAAGTTTCTTTGAATCACTATTAAAGGAAGGCAAGGATTTTGCTATAACAATAATTTCGCAGACGATACTTTGAAAAGCAGCTGGTTTTTAATAAACTTTATAGCCATTATTGTTCCCTCCCTTGTTATATTTTACAGATGGATTTATTATTATTTTCCACAGTTCAAATATATTTTCAATTTCTCTCTAAACTCAATTCAACTGACATTATTTCAATAAATATTCACAGATGTCACTTTTGTAACCAAATTTATTTCTTAATAATTTTATTATAATATTTTATGATAAATAAGCACCAGTGTTGTATTAGAAAATCTACACAGAATAGTCGTATTTTCTACTTAGAAAGATCTAATACGTACTTTTGTATTACCGAATCAGGTATCCAGCTCTTTTCGATAAACCGTATATAACCGTATAATCATTAGTTAAAATTGAAAATGACATTAGAGCAATGCTGCTAAACATAATTTATTTCGAAAGTCTTATGCACACTTTTTCTGGCTTCGGACAGACGTTACTGCTGGATACACAATCCTTGGTTGGAGAATAGACCTCTGTTCTTACTTCTGCCGCAGTAGGACAAGTTTAACTTTAAGTTTTATTTTCAACATTATATATAAACTGCACTTATTGATTCATGGATGAGTTTTAGGTAAGTATTTAATCATAGCCTCATTGTTTTGTTCACCTATCGCATGTTGCTGTTACAACAGTTCTTGGGGTAATAGAATTGGTATTGATTACTAATCGTCTGGTAAAGCAACTACGGCTAATATTACTCGGATTATCTTACCATGCAGCATTTATATTCTCACTCATTCGTGAAAAAAAATATGTAATTTTTCTCAAATGAATGATCTAGCCTTTGAAAATATATTTTTAGACAATTAAAAAAAAATGTTTCACAGCTGCTTGTTAATGCTAATTGTCTTATTTTGATTATCAGTAATAGAATTTATTCAAACCTTACGCGGTCTATCTACTTAATAGTTTATTATAATTATTGTTATGACCTCAGTTAGTATTAAAACGAGTTTAATTTCACTATCTTAGTAAATGTATCCTTTACAAATAGCAATTATTTGATAAGAGAATGTCTAATGTTTAAGTGTTCACTCCAACACGAAATTCTTTAAACATATATATTGTGTCTTTAAGCAACACATGTGTAGTAAACTACAAACATGGTAAACCATGAAACACGTCGAAAACATTATTAAGGTCTACAGGACGGCATTGAATTTAGTAATAGGTATCCTAAAACTCACACCTTGATCATTTATCTAAACAACTTATATTAACAAACTCACTAAAACAGTATGGGACAGTATATTTTAATCAAACCCCGAGAACTTTGGATATAAATACAAATACGTGAAGGAAAGTTATTTCAATGATATTAAAACTTGGAGGGATAATCTATACGAGGGATTATCTGCACAGAACTTTAGACTAAGTATATGGGAAAAAATATTGTTGTCAGTTTTCTTTTTTTCTAAATAGTTTTTATGATCACATCACATACACAGTTTTTTGCGACATCTAACTAGTATTTACATAAGATTGAATACTAATTATTAATTTAAATTTTATTGAATAAAAGGAGTCAATTCTTCTACGTCAGTGGTGTTGGGTGCTGAGCACCGCTCTTTCCTCATCAAGCAGCACTTTGCCTTCTGATGCTATCCATACCATATAGTACTTCATGCCAAACCAATGATATGTGCGATCGATCGCACTTCCAGCGTAGAAACGGACCCCCGAATATTGAATGCCAGAAAACTATAATATACCAAAAATACAACAAAACTCCGATACTGTGATTCAGAGATCATAGAAAAAAAATAGATTCCGGATGACGTAAATAAGGGATGCAGGTAGTCAGTCGACACAATATTTCTTAGGATACAATAGTTCACACAAACACGGAAATATAAAATTCAAACGGACCCTAGTTAGTTTTTAGATACCTTGGGTATTATTTTATGCATCTTGTAAATTTAAGTGTAATCTTTAAAATAAAATTTTAAACTTGATTATAATCAATATCTAGAAGCTGTTTTATTTAGATTTTTTAAAATGAGTAGTACATATCCTTTATGTTGTTCATTTTAACCAATAAATAGATTGCTATATTAAATTATAAATTACTATTTAAAATACACAATTAAGTCCTTAAATAATTGGTCTCGTCAACTCAAGTGAATCAAGAACTCTGTAGGCGTTAGTGTGATTGGATTCTTGTGTTAAAAGTCAACAACGTCATTAAGATTTAACAGAACATAAAACTCCACTTCAAGATATTTCTTTTTGACACTTAATTAATAAAAATTTTTTGGCTATGCCTTCAATTTCATGAAACTCTGTAAATTATTGACAAATTTTAATTATTCTAACATCTTGGCTGATTTTTAAGATTTGAAGAAACAGTTGTAATAATACAGTTGTTATCAAATTGAAAGTACACACTACTAGAATTATCACGTGGGAAATTTTTGGCCTTATTTCATAACCTTAATGACCTGGGCGCAGAATATTCTGACAACCGTGATATAAATATGAATAGTATCTTTCTGACTAGTGCAGGAACTTGGTAACTCAATGCACAATAAATAAAAATATACAAGTTTTTTTTTTAATCTTGTCGACAAAAGCTAAAATTATGGCAGAGAGGCTATCTAGCTTAAATAAAAAATAAATAAGTGAAATAAGTAGCTTGCCAAAGAATATTTATTTTCAATCACATGAATTTCTAAATCCAAATCCTATATATCTGTATTTGTTGTTTCAGGTCATTTTGATACATAGTAGTGCCAGATTTGAGTTATTAAATACATCAGTGTTGAAGTTAGTGTCATGTGATCAACAACAATGTTAAAGATACAGATGTTAGATTCCATCGTGAGCAATGAAGCTGAAGAGAATCAGGAAACGCAACAAAATGGGTATGTATTTAGTCAATTAAATGCTGTAATACTATATAAGGACAATAATGATTATTGACAGTAACGATATTGTTATAATATAAACAATATTTAATTATGTAGTAAAATAATAATTCTTTGCAATAATTAAATTCTATTAAAAATTTCATCCCCTTTTCACTTTGAATAATACTATCCGTGTACACTTTTGGATAGGCGCAGGATTCATTAGAAGGAATACAAGATTTCAGGCCACGCGTTATATATTTTAATTTATTTATTATAATTTCAAACAGAAATGATTTCACGGCATAATATTAAATTAATAGACACTCTTGCTAACGTTCGCATGTCACAACATATTATGAGACACATTTGTTTCCCGGTGAGACAGCTATATCGATCTAACAAATGTTATATTACGTGGATCTAAAATAAACCCGTCCATTTCTAAAGACAAAAATTACATATGCGTCTGTAAAGGCAGCCTTCAAAACTTTTTGATATCCGATTTTAGACAGTAAATATAATTCTTAGATAAACACAAGATGTAACATAAGAGTCGCGTAAGCAAAATTACAGATTTTTTATCATTCCTAACCTTTATAAAACAAAGTCACCATCTTTTTATTATTATTCATTAGTTAAATCATTGTCTTTTATTTTCCTTATTGAAATATGCATTCATGAATACTGTATCTAATTCTGTAAAACAGTATTAAATATTTATTAAAACATACATTGAAATAAATATAAACTAACATGTATGTAAAGGGAATGAAGAATCCGAAATTGAACAAACTGTAAGGAAACTTCGCTACACCAACATGTTATTATTTCTATACGATTATTATCGATTTTTCGTAGGACCTTCTGACTTCGACATTTGCATATAATTTTCTGAGAATACTTGAAAACTTTACCTATTTATTTTTCTATGTGTAACGTTATATTAGAATAAAATAATAAATGTACCTTATATGTTTGTGTTATAATGAAATTATATAACTGTAATAAGTCTTCCAGAAATCAGTAGGAATCAAAGAGAATTAAGTCATAAAATGGAGACAAGTAATATTAGTATATTACCTACAAGGGGAATCACAATGGCTGGTTTAGTTAGCCCCATTAATCCTGATATACAGGCCATGAGAAGATCGTAAACCTCACGGGAAAGAAAAACAAGTCTATTTCGCCAATAAAAACAATTTCCAAATTTCTTTATACCATCATTTATTATATTATTAATAAAAGAATCTAAATGGTATCAAGATTATTAAAAAAAATAAAATAAACCTTTACTATTAATTATAGCATAATGTGAAATAATCACAAATAATAGATAAGTTTAAAATGTGATACATAAATATTTACGACAGATTTTTTGTTACAACGTCGGTAAACTAAATGCTTTATAGAAAGGAAGAACCGTCGCGACGTCGCGCGTCTTCTTTCTTAGAAAGAAAAACAATTTCAGGATCAAATGTTTTATGAGCTGGCACCACACCAAAACATATTAAATAAGTTATATAGAAAGTTTTCTTCTTATGGAAGACACGAAACATTTCGAAATATAAATACTATGAATGTAATCCATATTTTAAAAAAAATAATAAATAATATCTAACCGTATATAAAAAAAAAATTATGTAATATTTATTCACTCGATAGCATTTATTTTTTTGCATACAATAGAATATTTCTATTGAAAGAATAAAGACTTTTTAATTAAAAAATTGTGGATCAATCAGAAAAAACAATTACGTTCAGTCTGGTTCTTCAAGTTAATTTTTTTTTGTGCAATTATAAAAAAACGAAGGTCGTGTTGTATACGTCAGTTGTGGTGCTTGCATAGAAAAGGAGACCATACTGGTTTAACACACGTGTCAGAGGTATGTTATGTATTATACACAAGTAAATTATATAAATACATACTTTCATCTCTGTGTGACTGACTACCCCAAGTATGGTCGAATTAATAGACATAAATTTACAAGCGAATTCGCAAAGCGATACGTATCTATTATATCTTTACAATTCGGAAAACTGTATAGATATAATGATACGGGGTAACATACCACATACCCAATGGTTTCCTGCGTATATACGGACCCCTATGCGTTTATCTTGATGAAGGTATATAGCTTTAGTAATTAAAAAACTTTGATATCGTGATTTAAAAAATGTTTATTGTATTAGAATTAGCTAATGAACGAGGGTACCTACAAGATAATTAGTTGCCGTACAAACTGTCACAGAGCAAAGACAATTTTGTCTTGTCCATACTGACTAGTCGAATATGCTGGGATTGTTAATACAATGAAGACAGTCATTTTAATAAAAAAAAACACCGTCCCTTTTTAAAAGTGGAATGCTAGAATAGAGGATTCATAAAAAAAAGTTTTAATAATTTGAATTTTTCGTTCAATGATTTTATTATATACAAATTTTATAAAAAAAAAATGTCGTCATAATATTTCTATATTAGTACATACTTTTTTGAATTTAATATATATTTTTATTTTTTTTATAATTAATGTGGACACGTTGGGAACAAAAACAACATTTTTAGCATAATTAATTGTATGCTTTTCCTGTAACTTTTTTTCAAAAATAGTATAAAAAAATACCAGTGTTAAAATTCCATATATATTAAACAAAACATTAATACTTATTTATATCTCTACCTTTTATACATTTAAAACTCATAATAAAGAGAAAATTTTCCTAAAATTTTAGAAACTCCCGTGTAAGAATCGATCAGTTAATTGAAATTGTACTGATCGATGTTTAACTGTCTTAAGAACTTATAGACAGACATTTGAGAAAGAAATCAAGAGAAACTAACATGTTCGCTATCAAAATTTACTTAATATTAACAAAATATTTGTGAATAATTCAAAACGGTCGCAACGTAATTTTTTAATATTGATTTCACTTTATTGATTCGGTGTCGGCAACAATAGTTATACTCGTTACAAAGGTATAACCTGTCAAAGCTGAAACACCGTTCTCATCGAAGAAAATATTGGATTACAACAAAATGTGAACCAGATATCCAAAATAACAAGAACCCTGTTTATCACAAAATACCGTTGTATACTATGATGACTAAAGCGAACGGGTATCTAGATTTTTTGGTGCAATTATTATTAGGTAAGTTTTGCTTGTTTCATCGATATTGTAAAGGCAGTGGATAAATACATTTTAGAGTTCCCTAGTGTTACTAATAAAAAGATTTACAATTAAAACTATTTACTATACTGCATGTAAAAAGGACCCAAAATATTAAAATTAATTTCTTTATTACATTTTTGACAAAGACGGTTTAAGTTCACAATGATCTATATATATATATCATTAAATATTAGTGCAAGATTGTCTTGCAAAATTTAAAATAGTGTACTGCATACACTATTGCTCAGAATACTTAATAGTGCTAACTGAAAAAACAACGTTCAATTTAAAAATGGTATGTGCAAAGGGTACGTATTTATCTCATTAAATAATTAAGTTTCAAACATTAAAGTTACACTTTTAGTGGTTAATCGATTTACCTACGTTAAACTTTCAAAGCAAGTGCAAATCAAAACTTGATAAAATATTTATGAAACAAGTTTGAACACATTGAAAATTTATTATACTTAACATTATCAAAGCCAAAGTTAAGCTAACTTCATGAATAATGAAACATCAGAACCCTATAGTTTTAGTGAAACTTATAAATATTTTATCAGCAGAACTAAACAATTCAATTAAGTTATAAAGTAATTTGTTTTTAAGTCCTAACAAGGTTATGTAATTCAATTTCATTCGAATAGTTATATCTTATTAAACATAAAATATGTATTTTTCAAAAATGTGTAAGTAACGATGGATTAATTGTATGATGCAAAGACATATGCCTAATGCTAAGTATTTTGTAAAAGTTTTATTTAGGAAAAAAATATATGTATAAAAAATAATTGCAAGCAACGTCATCTATTATACAACAAGAGAAAGTCGTAGAGAATCGTCAATCGTAGTTTCATAGATCCTCACTAGATGGCATTTCGTTAAAAAAGCTACCGTTATTAATCATTATTAAAATAAAAAAAGATTTTTTTTTTACTTAATTGTTGTTAGTTCTATATAAATAACAGTTATTTATATTTTTTACTGTAAATTACGATAGCAATTTTCTTTACTGAACGTATCATAATTCAAATTGTTACATACCTAATATGAAATAATATGGTTTAAAGTCTAGTTAATAAAATAATATACTTATTACTTAATAATATAGATATTGCATCTGTTCTCCTAATACAACAACACTAAAAATTTGTCTTATCTCTTTATTACTTTGAAAAACGAAAAGTTTGTTCAAAATTAAACTACATGGTAAATAAAGAAATGGCTAAATCTTAAAAAAAGACTAATGGAAAACTGTAATTTGTGGTAAAAATTGGTTACTTGAAAGTAAAGATAACGATAGGACCTAGGTAGAGAGATACTTCACCCTGTATGATCAATTCAAAGGAGAATGTTTCTACAGAAAAATGTATTAGAATTCATAAGATACGGCTCATTGCTTTAAAACATTATTATCATTATTAATAGTAAGGTCTGAGACATTTGTTTCGAATGTTGAGCGTGACGAAGACGTTCAATATCAATAAATTTTAACATGCTTCAAACAAAATTATAGTTTACAAATGAAAGTAATTCCATGAAGCAACATAAAAACATACATAATTAATAAGAAAAAATAAACTGTCAAAGCAACTAGGCTTTACAATTTATTAAAAGCTTGGTAAATAATATTCTTTTTCAGAATAATAAAACTATGACACCGAAGCAGTGTAATTCTGTTAGATGTAATTTCCATTCAAATTATCCATCCATACGACTTGATTCTTTGCTCGCTCGTTTGCACTTCCTCCACCCATTAATATAACATGATTGCACTATTTAAATTGTATTGACAATACCAGTTTTACAAGCTTCGGAACTAGTATTCCCTGTTGAAAGAAAACTTGAAAGGATATATGCATCATTTTAAAATGTATTTAATATGTAAGAAATCGGATATAGCTATAAGGGTTTAGAATTATTAATAAAATGTTGTCACCTGGACCTTGTGGTGAATACCAATACAGACATTCAAAAACTTTGCTAATTCAAGACTAAATTTAATAGTTCTTTTCTGAATAATGATGATTATAAAATATAGGTCTCTTAATTTTATTCTACAGATAATAAAAATCTCAATTGAATATTATACCAAAAAATTGTTATTTGCACTTTCGAGCAATTTATAAGGAGAACAACAAAACTAATTCTTAATGGTCGACTACAGTGAGAAAGTAAACTCGCTCATTTTACTACGACTGTGACGGAAACACGGACGATTAGTACAAATGTCTATTTTAAAACAGCAAGCAGACTGTATGGTGGCTTGTTTTCCTTATTTAATAAGACGCGTGCCGGACATAAGCAATTGTTCGTGCCCGCGTACCATGACGCTGTAAATCAACTTTTCGCTTGTAAAAATAAAGGGGCGTTAAGGATCCGTTAGTGAAATATTGAAGATTTTCGATTATGAATATATTTTTAGAACTACAGCTGTACTTTTTATTATTAACCTTGAAATTTTTAAAGGGTGACTTATTGGAGCAAAATTTATTGACTTCGGAAAACGTTAAGGGTTTGATTTAATGTGTCAGTTTTTTATTGTTGTATGAGAGGTCCTTTGTTACAACTCTAGCACCCACTTTATTTATGATAACTAACAATTTTAACGCGCCATTTATTTTATGCCGGGGTAGTTATACTATCAAACGAGCTAAAACGTTTTAGTTGGGTTTTACTTGGTTGTCAGCTTGAAATGATATCTTTTATATGTCACGTAACAATTAATTTGTTTTATAATAAACGATTCTCGATTTTGTCAAATCTTAATTTTATAAAATTTTAACTTGACGGTAATTCTTAGGATATATAAAAAAATATTTAACTTTTGAGGGACATATTAAAATGTTATCCCTATAAGATACCAGTTTACTCTGATTGCCCTAATTTATGTATACGAATACGCAAATAAAACAAACATTGCAAACAACGAAACAAACAAACAATAAATCAAGCCGACAAAATACAGAATATATTCATTGAGGGCCTTCAAATGAATTTACATTTTTGTTTGTTTGTTTTTTTTTATTGAATCTGATTTCAATCTGTGCATTTACCACTTGAATTAAAATCTCTAAAACTAAAAAGCTAAACATGTACAAAGTGATTGTTAATTTAAAATGAATTGTTATTTAAGATATGCAGGTTTTGGTTCATTGAAACAAAGAGAATTACACACTTAAAAGAAACTGAAAGTTATGTTAATTATTACAATATTTAGAATAGTGCTCTAGTTATATAAACTTAGCTTTCTGCAAATTTGCATTAATTGACAAATCTCCTTAAAACTATAGAAGATCTAAAGCTAAATATTGTTAATTACTGTTTAGTTTTATTCAAACAACACAAGGTACTAACAGGAAAATGATAAGATATAACGAAAAAAAATGCTAACAAAGTATAATCAACCGAGTTATGTAAAATAAAATAAAAACTACAAAACATGAAGTACTAGAAATAAAACTAGTTTGTGGTTGAAATGTAACACAAAAGATAGACAAAAGCATGTGCCCAATAAGTTCATACTTCATGTTTGCTCAAGGGGCGTTGGGGTTCGTTACCAAAAAGCATTTGCAATGTTTTTGCTAACATCGATAAATTCAACACCAGATACATCTATTGTTATGTTTTAGTATTGTTCGTTTGTTATCTAAATAACAAATTCAGTTTTCAAGCAGAGCCTCACTCCATCAAATGTTAATTTTAAATATACCCATTGAAAAATTGTTATTGGTTACGCTCATGTCTTGGTAAAATTTTATTATTGTTTTTCTATAATTTAAATAAAAGTTGGCATAGCACATGTCTAAAAGGAGGAGCTTCCTAGATTTACATAAATATAATAAAATATCACTCCCAATCTTCTCACAGCTTAATAACTTTTAATTCCTATGACAATAATAAAATCAAAGAGTGAAATAAAACCCAATATCTCGATATATATTAAATAAAATATACATCGTATAAAAAAACATGTCTCTTTTCGGCGAACAGCCAAATAACAAATGTATCTAATGCAAATCAGTCAACATAAAGGAAGCGCCGGCGCATTGTCATGCTGAATGTACGGACTGTACATCGCAATAAACATACGCCCCTATTTACGTTTACAGAACGGTACTTTTGATTTTTAATTAAATTACAACCCTCTATTTTGCATTACTTTTGGAGTACCTATAAATGTGCTATATTAGTTAGTGACCCTACGATATTTATTTTATTTAAGTTTGTAAAAATAAATAAAATCTTTTTTTTTTTACTAAAGGTGTTTTATGATCGTTACGCATCCAAAACACTCTAAACAAATTGTCATGTAGTGCGGTTAGAAGTGCGTTTATTTAAATTAAACCCATTTCACGTACATGTCTTAAAAGATTGTTGATAGATTTTCTATAAGTTTATAATATTAAGTTATTATACAGATTGTTTTTCCTGTGACATAAAATTCTATATTTGTCCTTTAAAAATTAAATATATTTAAGATTTAAATTTATATGGTGAAGCACTATAAAGCAGGACTAAAAAAAATATATACAAATTATTCTTAAAAAAGTCATCAAAATAGTTGACTGTTACATTTTCTATATATAATAATAAATGTTATTCAAAAAAAGGTAACTTGTGCCCACCGTCCGTCAAAACAGAATTAAAGAATCCAACGAAAAGGTCACTAGAGGGCGCTCATTGTCACTCCTTGATGAATGGCTGTCATATTCCAACTATCAGCTATACATATGCAAATACAATTTTGATGTATGACTGACTACATATTCGAAAATGTGAAAACGAAGGGGAGGAGAAATTTTTTATTATTGAATATTCCGGGACAAGATAAAATTTAAATAGAATAAATTTTTACAAAATTTACTTCTATAATTCTTTGTTATAACAGTAAAAATGCTCCTTTATTACATCGTATTCATATATGTACCTACACGTATCATTACTTGAAATTCTAAAACTAATGGCCATTTTTAAGATGCTTTCTATTTAGACCATTTAATATTCGGAACGACTTCACTAACATTAGAAACAGAAGATTTCTAAGACTGAAGAATTTTATGTTTATTTTCTAATGTGGTAATTTTTATGCAAAACTGAAATTTAGCTTAAAAAAAATTCTCATACCAGTGCTGTAAATGTAAATTATTATTGAAACGTACTCCCCAGACAATATTTTTTTTAATTTAGCTATTGAAACTCGATAATCGACGGACCTCGATATATCAATTAAAATTCAAATAACATTAAAAATAAATATTTCTCGACACAATCAGGATACAAACCTGCAGTAGGTATACAGGGCTCGAAAGCTAAGTATCTGAACTCATATAAAGTGTTTATTCGTTCGAGAAGGAAAACATCCGTTAGCACACAAAATATTTTCGACACGCGTCTCCGTAACATATCGTTCTATCTTCTTTTATAAAGTTCGTTCAAAGGGTTGAATACACAATACAATGAATCAAGTTTCCTATGTGAGTTATTTGAGGTCCTACGGCCTTTTCAAAACCACGGCCCGATGTCACCATTCACAAATGATTGATGTAACTAATTAATTTAGGTGTGCGCGTGTTATCCGAATGCGATGCACTCGAATACAAATTAAAAATTGGGTTTGATCCTTTGTAATGTTAAATAACAAAGCATAGATGTTTAATTATAAAAAAAAAAATGCTTCGGGGAATGTTCAGTTTATAAGGTTCGGTGAAAAAAAATACAAAATATTTGTTATATCCAAGAATTTGTTAGCAATCAGACACATTATTTAAATGATTTTTTTTAAAGATATATTTTATTTCGTTATAGCCATTATTTTATTCATTTTATATATGTGTCATTGATCTTTTTTTATTATGTAGCTCTCATTACCATTATTATATTAAATTTATAAACTCAACTCAATTTCGTTTCTTCCATAATTTTCTTTACCGCACCGTAACTATCAAGGTGTGGGCCGAGGGATATGAGCGTACATTATGAATGTTTCCATCGCCATCTGACCTATAACTGTGACCCCATTTTTAAAATAAGACGACCCCAGTATTCCGATATTGAGAAATCATAAGCGATCTGTATTTTCTAGTAAAGTTTCGGTATTAGAATCCATAGTTCTATGTGGAAGGGAGAATTTTAAAAATCATTCAATAGCATGTTGTTTTAAAAGTATAACCATATTATTTTAATATAAAAAAATATATAATATGTATCTAAAATACTCTGAGTAGTTTTATTTTCGTCTGTTATGTATTTATTATTTATTTATTCACAGCGAACATACTTTGATATGGATACAAATGCGTTATCAAAAATACCTTAATTATTATTATTATTTTGCGTCATTTAAGTATTATTGATTCAATTACAAAGCTTCTCATAAATTCCCCGTGATAAGAAGCGGGAAAGACATCAATTTATTATGTACATTTTACGATGAAAGCACGTACATCCCACAACAAGTAAGTCCAGGTTATGCACCGTTGCCTGTGGCTTACTATGCTTCGTTACTTCACCTTAGATTTTATTTAATTATAACAACAGCTTTTTACAAATACCTAATTATTTCCGACGGAAGTTGAACTATATGTTTAAATTAATGTCTTAAAACTCTGTGATTTAAAAACACTTCCTCAATTATGTTATAAAACATCTCTTGTAACGCTTCAGTTAGAAATATTTTATTTTGTTTTAATTAATGAAATAAAACTATTCCAAATCACACACACATATATATATAAATAAGAAAAATATCAAAATATAATATTTTTTTACAATTGTTCTTTGTACGATAATGCAACTATAATATTTAAGTTTCGGTTATTTTCTTTTCATGTTTGGGTCACGGAAGAGATAACAACCTTTGAGATAAAGAGGTTGTAAAACCAAAACCAAAGAAAGATTACTTCGAGGTAAAAATATATCTTCATGTAACAAATTTCTTATAAAAGTCTCTTACTTGAACGGGATATAACAATGGATTTATGTTTAAATTAATGGAGCTTTTGGGACTTGAATGTTACGAAAATTTACCTCCACTCATAATGTCTGCGTTAAATCTAAATTACATTGTCTTTGTGCGGATATCTTTGATAAGGGGCCTCTTATCTGTAAGTTATATTTGACATCTGTTACAACAGTAATC
The DNA here is from genome assembly GCF_018135715.1 of Danaus plexippus. Lineage (NCBI taxonomy): Eukaryota > Metazoa > Arthropoda > Insecta > Lepidoptera > Nymphalidae > Danaus > Danaus plexippus. The sequence goes on along the minus strand of NC_083548.1, from coordinate 4,465,880 downwards.
CCGAAACGTCCTGTATCTTAACTCTTAAGCTTCTAAGATAATGTTACCATAATATTTGCAACAGTATGTCGCTTTGCAGCTGTCGGCAGCTGTCTGCCGAACTGACTCAGGCCTTACTATCATTGTTTTTAGTAGAGGTGTCAATATTCTTGGACGTGTAACTAGTGAGATATTATGGGCATATTTTAGTTTATACGACATTTGATCATTTTATTTCAATTTAGGATTTAATGAATAATTTTATGTTTAATACTCAGAACAAGCAATCTTTACTTGGTTATTTAGTAGCAAAAAGTGTATCAAGAATTTTTTTTATAACAGTATAAATAACAATCGAAAATACGAATAAAATCTTGTGACATATATTTCCTTAACTTTTAAAAATATATTGAATGCAATAAAATAAATGTTGTAAGTGGATACGTAGAATAAAAAAATATAGTTAACAAAATGTATAAAATCGTTATGTATTAAATTATACGTTCTTTTATTGATACATTTTGGGAAGTGTACAAACAATGACCTTATGCAAATTTTAAAATTAGAATCTGGTATTTTAAAATCCTACATAAGGACCAGACAGCTATAAGTTACTTAGACTAATAATTTCTCACAATTCATAAGAGGTAATTTAAGTCTCAGATATTCTTAAAGCATGAATGATGTTGTTTAATTACTTGTTATTTTTTGCAGATAAATGTAACGAATATCAATCTATACAAAGTATCGTATTTATAATATAACTAGGACCATTTCTATAGTTGTATAACATCTGGATAATTTTACCCTATTACTCAACGTGTTGTTAATTGACAAGTTGACAAAACTTTACAGATAGAAATAAAAAAAAAAAAAAACCGTTAAATTATAGGAACGTTTACGAAATATCATATTATTAGTATGCATGTATGTGGCGTATGTAGCGTAATAACTAACTATTTTAGAGTATTAGGTTCAATATAAAATTATATAAGAGCAACCGCTGCGTGAAATTACACGCCATTGTGTATGAATAACAAACACGATCTCTCAGAGTATGTAGTTCTATCTCTGGCTCTAAAACTGTTGATGTACGATTTTATAGAGTAGAACTCGCAATATAACCCTTACCAAGGGACAAAAAGAACCATCTGCTATTATTATATGAACCTTAATCCCCAAAAATAAGAGCTGTAATAGTATAAAAGTAACCGTTCTTAGGATAAATGAGAAAGAATATTGTTCTAACATTATTGCCGAAAAGGTCGGTTGAATGGATTGCTATTTGAAGTGGGACACTACAATAGTGCAATAAATAACGCTTAGACACCCGATACCTTTTAAACACGTGCCTTTATAAACTTTTAACGTATCGATTTCATTTATAAACCAGTAGTAATACAAAAATGATTACTAAAATAATAAGAATTAAAATATTTTTTTTGTATAATGGATGTTTTAAACTATATAATATGTTGTGTTATAATTGTATTAGAAATTAATTGTATTCAAAGAGTTTTTAAATGTCTTCTATTTTGGGAATTATTACATCAAGTACGATTTATTGCGGCGACAAATTTGAAACGGTTCTTTTGATAAACATATAAATAATGTGTTTAGGTAAGGGGTTTAGCTAAAGTTTACATAGATATTTATCTTTTATTTAACAAATTCCTGATTCCTTATGACGAACTGTTTTAAACAACTCAATATTTTAGTATAAAATAATATTATATCTGTCTCATTAACTTAAAGGTTTCCACATCCTTTGATAACGCAAAACTTAACAACAAGAGCCCTTCCCTGTATACTTTTGTTTTTAAATTATCTAAGCGGATATCCCATATATACACCGTATGCTCTCTAATTAAGGGTCCTTGTATGATACACATTAATGCCGTGGTTCTTATTCCATTAACATAAAGACTACAATGCAAAATTGGCCAATGTTACGCAAAGCAAATGTCTAGACCCTAGTTTAATTTGTCCTCTCTTTGACGGTAAACATAATTTACCACCCCCATGTCTGACTTTAATGTTGAAAATTGCAAAGCAAATATACATATGTATATCCATTATACAAAAATCTGTGCGTTTATATTTATGATCGTAAGGTTTTACTTAATGCGGCCAGCTTCCTACTTGCGCTCTAATGAAATTCCTTTCATGGGACGACATAGAACAGAAATTACAAAAATGTATAACACAAGAACCGATGAAGTATGGCACATTATACTTCAAAGCTTCTACGACCATAGATTCCATATAGACAGCCTTCGACGATATTATTACGGTAATTTTTATCGGATCATCTGACATTTTGTATTAATTTTATCTAAAATCGAATCCCTCGTCGGTGATGTCGATCGCGATCTACAGGTCGTTAACCTCTCTATAACAGCGAATGTTCTGTATTTTTTTTTATTGACTTTAAAATGGACCTTATTACACGTATTACAAGCATCCGAGGCCCTGAAAAGGACCCCTTTAATTGATGTATTATAAAAATCCCTATTTTTCCGCTCTACTGCTTAGATTATGTTAATAGATGTAATACCGTCTTAAATCAACACATCAACGCGGACTATTGTGACAATTGTATCAAATAAAAAAAAAATTGGTAATGCTTTTTTTGTCATAAATAAATTCTTTATATTATAAGAACAAGTCGGCAAAGACTTTCTTGTAACATGTCCAAAAAATATGTACTTTTAAGAATTTATGCCAAAAAAAAATACATTTTATTTATGTCCATTTTCAAGTATTTAATGATAATGAATTATACATTAAACATTAATATTATTGCAATGACATAAAAATCGAGTACATTTTTAAACAATCCCTAAAACGCGAGTAATCCCCGGTTATTCTTTCAAAGTTATACAAAAGGCGAAGCGACAATGAGGGGATCAACCCTAATTCCTAATTCAAATCTGTTAAATCTGAATGGTAGCCCCCCGTTTCGATTTGGTGGTCAACGAAATCCGATACTTTAGCGCGATAGCGTTGAAGAGTCAAGTTACTATTAGTGCCTGTTAAGATCACACGCATTGGAATTAAACAAATGGTCATAAATATTTAAAAAAAAAACATTAAATATAATTTCATCGAATTATGTCACAAAGTCATTACTTAGTAACCACTTTGATGTCTTTTTTTAATTTTATAGATATATAACTTGGTTTAATACCAAAAGAATAATATAATTATAATGCAATTTATTGGTATAATCTTTCTTTTTTAGTATTGGATATTGGATATTATTTTTCAGGATTTTGTTACTACAATAATCATACAAAATGGGTGTACATTATAAATAATTAATATAGATCGCTATTTTATTCTAAGATATACAGACAATAAAATTAAGGTTTATATAAGTTTATAAAATAGAACGAGCTAAATATTTGCTCTGCACTCCAAGCATTTTTAAGAAACAACTGAAAACCGCAAAAGTTTTCTCAAAAATATTTTTAATCAATTAATGTCTCGAAGATTTTGACCACGAAACTGTTCTGTAAACTAGTTTCGTGTAATTAATCACGTGCCACTTGTGACCGACAGCGCTGGCAAGATTAAATCTGTTGCGGAATCCTGATAGGCATTCTGTTTTATTGATTTTAATCATATCTTCATCAGTGAATCCATTATCATTGGGATATTAAGTAAATTTTAGGTTTTTATAATTTGTGTCCTGTGTAAATAAAACTGTATATATTATTCTTTTATGTATTGACGTCTACATAGAGAGGATAGGTACGAGTATATTCGTTACATTTGTTAAGGGTAATTTTAGTTTATTCTTTATTTGTTTATTGCACGAACGTTTATAAAAGTTTAATTATATTTATTTTCCTTTTCTTCTTCTGAACTACTTTTTTAAATATTTTCTCAACTTCCATCGAATGTTAAGTTTCTATATCAATAACATAATGGACGTTGTTGCAAGTTATTTGGCTATAATTTATATCAAGATGTGAAAGAAGAAGCAGTATTCATCTTAAATTTCAATTCTTTGGTCAGAGATGTTACCATATAAGTATATATTGCAAATCACAACAGATTTGTAATCCCAAAAGTATCGAAAGCTTCTCCAATCCTGAATATGTCAGAATATTGAAATTAATGTTACATCTGTTTAGATTTAATACATTATATATATGTTACAAAAGGAATGTCATATATAAAGTTACAACTCTATTTTATACGTAAAAGTATTTGAAGAATGTAAATAATTCCAGCGGCGTGGTAGAATAATTGATCCTCTTTGTGAAATAGTGTGAGGAAATAGCTTTAAGTACGGATGACTCTTGAATGCCATTCAAAGGGGTATTGAGCTTAACATATTAACTCACGGCTGGTGGTTAGCGTAGGTATTCTTAAAAAATAGATTAAAGCTAACGACCTTAAAGGGTACGTCTCATTTTATTACAGTCACACAATAGGGTTAAAAGAGTCATTGTTGAGATCGCGTCTGACTTAATACAATACATTTTAGTTCTTTGTGTGGGTGAAATTCTTGTTTGAAAGTATTTAAAGGTCATACGAGACTATCATTGCTAAGCATCAACTCTTTAACTCTTAGGAAATATTTAAAAAGTTCTCTAAGAACGCTCCTTAATTGAACATTTTAATGCCTTGTTAACTATTCAATATATGTACAATTCTAAACATTATACGTGAAGAATATTTGAAAGGTAATAAAACAGGAGAAAGGTCATTGACACTTACTGAGAAAAGAGGGCTGGGATCGCCGTTGTTTTGGTCCTATTGTCCTCTTTGTGAATATTGCTACGCACTTGTGATACTTCACCTTGCTCTGGACTACATCTTGACGCAAATTATAGAGGGGGATACAAATTGTTTCAAAATATAAAATTTCACAATTGTATTTTTATTACAAAGGAAATTTTTAAACATTTCATTCGCTAAGTTTTTGGCACATTGAAACAAAGGTTTGCATTTTTATTAAAATACATTTAAAATATCGATAATCGTTAAAAAAATTGTGCGAATGATATGAATCTTAAATTAATAAAAGGTCGATCGCGATATTTGGTATCCAAGAACTCTTCAAAGATAAATTGGATACATTTGATTCCTTTAATTATTTCAAAATTTATTTATTATGCATTTAAAATATGATGTTTTGATTCAAACCACCCTTTTCTTATCCAACCCGGCTCGTATTATCATCAAATATATTATAATAAAGTTAACTGTGTGAATAACAGCATCCTTTTGTGGTCTATTGTTGTTTTGTGGGAACTTTCTACTGGGTCATGTACTTACTCTATTGTTATTATTATCTAAGGGATACTTAGCAGTTCTTTCGTCTTAGTATAGTGACCGCGTGATGTGGACAAAAGGTCTAAATAGCCAGACATTCGTGTTGTAACAAATCTCGTCATTGTTCGGTTTTCTTTCAGATTATGTGACGCTTCCCCTAATAAAATAAAATATTGTTTTAATTTGTTAAAAGAGTGCTGATTTTATATCGTGAATGTAAGCTCTTCCAAGGCTTTTGATCATGATTACGATTCCAAACGATAATTTCAAATTACAAGAGGTGATTGCATTGTAGCCACTACACCGGTTTGATTTGCTCTACAATCTCAAACCTAGACTTTCTTTTTATTATCTTCGTTCCTACAGGTTGTTAACGCTAAAAATAGTGTTAATATCAAAATCTAGGTTCATTCGATATACCAATAGGATTTTGAGTTATGAAAGTATGTTAGTGAATTTCTGTCTTAAGTACACACTAGAATTATGGGTCAAATTACAAAAATATCTCTTTGTGTTAAATTTATAAACCTCATACAGTTTTACACATGCAAATAGGTGAAAAAAATATATTGGTACGTACAGAATACGGTTGAGTTTGATAAAAATTAAGTATAAATACAATAAAGCCTACATTCGAGGTTAAAGAATGCAAGGATTAATAAAACTTTTTACAAACCATGGGACGCAAAAATTGTTTTCTAATTTAAATATGGAACTAGTTTTTTTCGTCAACATTGGAGCATTAAAGTCGGTCGGGTCAAACATGATTTTTCTCTCATCGGAATCATTAAAATAAACGAGATTTTGGACGACAAGCATCTCGCAAAAACCGGCTATAATGATAATAAAAAGCAGATGTGATTTTGGTATTTGCTATTGTTTATAAAATTTATTACGAATGCAAGAAAAGTGAAATGATTTATAATATAACTTGTATTTACTCTCGATTTCGAGATACCAGTTATTAATTTATTCGAAAAGAATTTAATTTTTCCTTAAAATTATTATTTTTGTTACAGGTAAGGACTTGGAGGAAGGCGTTATGAAGAATATTCTGTTTCTTATTATGTTAAAATTTCCGATTAGAATTATATAAAGGATTTCATATTTCAAACTCAATAAAGTATTGCTAACATTAATAAACAAATTAATCATGATTTAAGAAAGACAATTATAAACAAAACGGATGTTGCTTAATTGAATTTACTTAGAAAATAGAATATAATTAAATCCTTCTCTCGTTTAATATTGGGTTATCTTTGACTTCATTCTATTAATTTTTTATCTTATTACTTGCAACGGAAACCCTCAGGTCCAAGGTACAGAAAACAATTCTTGACGGTAATATTACATTTGGGGTCCCATGTTAAGGTAATTATGGGTCAAACTGTACCATGACCCCTTTCAAGTTTGGCACGAAAGTTTCAAGTAAACACATCGTCATTCAAATTCAAAAGGTCATTGGCATAGAATTATACAGCTTCTTTGATATGTGTAATTTGAGTTTTCCAAACCAATGCGTATCAAGATTAGAAATAGCAACGGCTTTTGTTGTTTAAAAATAATTAGAATCTTGCTTATATTTATGATTAACTTACGCTATTATTGTTTTTCTTTTAAACCTTTACATTTCTCTACTGTTAATAATTAAAAAAAAAAAAAACAAGAATTACAAACGAAAATTTGAGAATCATTTTTGTTTCTGACTCAAATAAGTTATAGTCAGCCTTTTAAAGGTGCACAAAACAAAACAGTACGATGCATATGAAATATTAAACGTATAAGTTTTAATAATTTATTAGTTTCAATAAAATTTAATGCGCCAGCAAAATTCCTATACATATATTGTATGGCAACTGTTCGAAGAAGGTGTCTATTTGTTTCAATTAAGCTTCACACGTGCTTTGCCTACATTATAATAGACCATATACAGTATACTCGACGCCGGCTAGCGAATATGGGTGTCAATAAGTAAGGCTACATATTAATATATTACGAAATATTTTTTTGCGTCTTCCTACTTATGACGTATTATAGTAATTTTCAAAACAGCTCTTCCTAGCACTTCATTAGTAATAACCATATACATGTGTATGGTTATTAGGTCTTTTTTATCGAATTCACATTAAATTATTATTGTTATCATTAATTTATATATTTGTTTTTGGTACGTATTGTAATTTTTTCTCATACAATATTTTTATATTTATTCCATAAAACTATAATTCATATAGTCAATCCATGGCTTTGTACTTTTAAACAATTAAAATTTGGGATATTTGGGCTTAAAACTCAATACGATTATATATGAGAAAGTTTGTATGATGGTATGTATGTATGTTATCAGTGAGAAAAACACAACTCATCCGAAGAGATGAAATCCTACAAGTAGGTAAGCTACACTGCTGAATAAGTCATAGGCTATTTGTTTCTGAATTAATCCTTGGGGATTTGAGGCAAATCTCCGGGTAAAAATTATTAACACATAAAAATATAATAAAAGTGCAACTTTAATGCTTTTTTGAAATAACAACGTCCTAATGGGATTTCTTGATAAGTCAGAGATTAATGAATTTTTTTATTACTCAATATACAGACTGGAAGTTCAAATAAATAATTACAGTAACAAAAGCAGCTTCTGCAGCTACAGCGCTTTTGTATATTTATCGTTCCAATTAGCACACCAAAACAAAAAAGCCTATTCTCTCCCGACCAAAACCCTTTATAATAAGAGCACAGGTGGTCACACTAGCACAGTGACCCCGATTCTGTCGCTGCGGGACGTCCCAGAGCTATTGTCCATAATCTTCCATCTCGATTCTAAATTGAGAATGAGATATGCCAATAAAGAATGAATTGCATTTCAGTCAAATATTTTTGTAACTTGATAACGAATAAATAATAAAAAAAAATGACATTTGAATAATTTTACGAATTTTAATAAAAATACTATTTACGAAGATCAAATTAAAATAATCTATATATTGCTGAACACATACTATAGAATAAGATACACCGTTTATTTAAAATACAGGCTTTTAGAACAAACGCTGCTCGACCGCGGATGGAATGTCGTGTGCCTGTTATTACGTTGCGTTTCTAAACGGTAAGAAGATTGGCTTCCGAACCGTTTGAAATTTGTACCAGAACAGATACAATTGTATATCAGACCTGTTATACACCTGTGTTGTATTCACTTTTTTATCGCAGGAAGTAACTGGTGAGAATCGATGAAACACAAAATCATTGCTTGATAATATTAAAACTTTAACCAATGCTGCTTCGGACGAGACGGAGACAGTTTATTCCTGTAGAAGTACTTAGGGACATCCAGGTACATTATCGCTGTTCATTAGTATGCGTCGCGAAACTGAGTGTGGAGGCGTGTAGCATCACCAAGATAGTGACTAACAGATGAGTATTACCCCCGTGAACTGTGGAATACATTACCTTTTACCAGTACAAAATAACGGCAACTGATCCTTTGTCACTTTTGACTTATACTACAAAATATACGTATGTTATAACGTATTAACACGTGTTAATTAATCTCGTAAATTAACAAGGTTACTGTGTGTATCTTTCTTTAAAAAATAATAATTTAAACCTTTAACACAAACATTTTATTTCCAAATATTAAATAAAATCAATTCCGTTCTTGATAAAAGAAGCATCGTTAATATTGAATGCATATATTTAATTTACTCCCCAAATTAAATTTGATTGATCTACATCGGAGTCACTGCATCCCGACGCAAGCGCAAGCAACCGTCGAAGCGACGACCAATCACCGAACATCAAGCTTAACTCAAACTTTAGTAGTCGTCCGACTGCGCGTGCGTGTGGTTGTCCTCTTTTTGCCGGTTCAAAGTTCGATAGCCGATCTCGTAAAAATGAGCCTTGTGAATAAGTGAATTCTATAACATTGATTCATGGATTTTTGTGTATCGTGACTGGAATATTTACTATGGTTATCGTTGGTGTTTTCAACAGGTCAGTTTTGTTTTGTTTTACTCCTGCATAATGTTTTTTTATTTGACATACCTTATTTTGTGTTGTATGTTATATATAAACATTCACTTAAGTATAATTCCGATATTAGATAAGTAAATATTATGTAGTATATACCTCTTATGTTCCAAACTACTTAAATAGAGAAATATTCAGTGTTACGTTTCATTGACTCTGTAATATCTTAGTTATGAAGAAGTAAACATAATAAATAGGAACTACAATTAATAATACTGCACATAATTTATGTAAAACGGCCGTCAAAGAGTTTTGCACTGTTTGATTTTTATGAAATCTTCATAAAAAATATCACTCTACCCACAATAAATAGATTCTTGTTGAAATGAAAATTCTTTGAACATTAACCGAATAATATTGCAAGTTATTCTAAAGTTATTAAGTTACAGTTACAATAATTACAATCTGGGCTCGTTTAAAAGAAAACAAACATGGCCTCCCCTAAACGAGGCAGATAAAAAACAAACAATATAATGTGTCAAACTGTAAGCGTCTAATGATTTCTAGCATCTGTCATCAGCCACACTACCATAATGCCCCCGCAAAAACCGTTCTGACAGATGTAATTATCATATTGATTGAATATGAATGGCACGAAGAGCTGTATTTTTTTACCTATAATATTACTTAACATTACTTGAGACACATGTAATATATGTGTTGAGATTCATTATGTTTTATTAACTATTGGTGCAGGGTAAGATTAACATAATATTTGGGACAGATTTAATTTGGTACCCCGATAAATTAAGTGATATTATAATTATGTTCAGAAATTTTATTACAAATATATTTATAGCTTACATTTGTTGTTAGATAAGACTAAGACTAATGAAGGTTTAGGATTGTGTCGTTATCAAATTCATACTTTTAAATAAAGTGTACCTACTTGGTGACGCAAAACAACAAACACATTAAGGACTTATTTTCCCACACCCACTTCCCAAAATAATAATAACCCTTTTTCCGTATCCATTATAAATAAATTTATTAAAGATTAATAGCGTTGTCATTAGGTAATATTTACTGACACCTGTTAATACTTTTACAGATACATTCATCGCCTTCTTCCGCATCCCATTTAAATATACTTTTCACACTCTTCAATTCGTCTTTTTTATATTTTTTGCTACCCCTCTTTTCCGCTCAAGTCATTAACCAATGAATTATTCATTGTTGAAGGGAGCTACAGAGATTTATACTTTATTGTTGTAATTTCTAAGTTAGTATTTGTATAGTTGGGCGTGTGGATGTTTCGACGCACTTCCGTTTACGCGCGAAATGGAAACTGATATTTGAATATACATGTGCACGCATGACGTCGTTCAGCTGCATTTTTGTAGCATAATTTTGTTCCTGCAAATTTTTTGATCTTACTGCATTGTGTGGTCTTACATACAAACACTTTAAATCAAAGAAAACTATTAAGAAGATGACTCAAGCCAATTACAGAGCTATGGACGTAATTTCATATCGTCATGATTAAAATCCTCTTTCAAATCCTTTAATTGAAACTTAATTCAGTAAAAGAACGATAAAAATAAAATAAATGTATTCTAAAGTGAATATCAATTAGCGTCAATGAATAAACCATTCAAAATGACAAGATTATTTGCAGTCGAGTCTCACGCCACTAACCCAAATCGTTGTCTTTTTTAAAATTAAAAAGATAGTCATTAACCTGGAAAATGTGAAAATTCCCAGAACTGAATATTGCCGACCTTGATTTTACGAAACCGCATTATAATAAGAAAAATATGAAAACATGAGAAGCGACTGTTTAGAGAATCAGATAAGAGAATGTCTTAGTGGTAAATGGACGATGTTTGTGATAATTAACATCTTTTATGACAGCATGGTGCATTTTCGCCAATTAAATTTAGCATAAAGAACATTAGCGGTGCCTTTTGCACTTAAAATAGTATGTATTTATATACAACTTTCACTTTTATTTATGTTTTGGTAATTTCTTTTCATTAGAATAATCATTAGTCTACTACGTCGTATTAAATTTTGCTCATGACGATATTGTATCTAGAAAAAGTTTCAACTTAAATTTAAACACAATACACTAATCAATTATTAATTAATAACTTAGCCTTTATATTTGTAATACAAAAAAGTTAGGTTACTTTGATGTATCTATGCGTAGCATGAAATATAGTATCTAAAGTTTAAAGCTCAAATTACAGCTATAAGAGAAAAACATAACAAATCTTAAATATTTATCTGCAATTGTTAATAATATCTACGCTGTACTTTCATATCGCAGAGTTTTTTGTTTCAACAAAATCCCAGTCAATGTGGTGTAATTATTCACCTGAATAGCCATATTTATTTTTTATCGACTGTTCTTTTTCCACCCACGCTTGAAACAACGGAGCATCCGGATCGAGATAAAAACAACAAAAATAAACAGCTTTAAGTGTTTTATGCCTGTATGTGTACTCTGTGATAATATAATGCTGTGGAAATCCCTGTACCCAATAAGGGTGCGTATAATTTTCTAGGTTTCTCGTTAATAAATTATATTCTACAGTAATTGCTCATTGATAAAGGAATTAGAGTGAAACTTTAGGTATCCAAGTTGACCGTGCAAACTAGTAGTAAGCGGTAGGTATGAATCAATGTGATACTTTCACTTGTAATTCTTAGTCGATGCTTATTACTCAGCAATGTCATTCAAAGAACTGAAGCTGGTTTCTAAGACTCAATAAACTCGTCTTCAACGTATATACGTATATAAAATATGTCTATAAATTCCTTCTATCAATTGCGTCTTAACTTCCTACATTAATAAGAGGAGATGGTATTTCATTAATATTAATATATTTTGTTCGTAAGAATTTGAAAATTATTTTCTTCCATTCCGTCGTTTTTTATAATATAATAACGTCTTATCCAATGCTTATGATATTCGGAATAAATAATATCAATGATACTTATAAAAGAAAAGTTACGAGTCATTAATGAAAAGAGATTCTGAAAAGGCGTAAAGAAAACCTAAGATATGTTTCTTTCAGCCAAAAAAAATTCTGGGAACAGTGTGGCTTTTACGTAACCAAAGCCACAGGAAAAACCTAGTTCCTATATTAATGAAAATCGTTCTGCTAATTGATAGTGTCACCACAATAGAAATATTCATAAACCACAATTGCATTTGGCTGTACCCAAAACTCTTACAAATGCGACCACATATTTCAAATGTTTCAGAGCTCAACCGATTCTAGAACACTAAATTACCTCAATATTTTTTAAGAATAAATATAATTTTATCATTTAAAACAAACGTTTGAAAGGATTTCCAAATAAACTTGCTATTGATTAGAAAACAGTTTAGCTGTTGAAAAGGGTTCTTAATGTACGTTGAAGTAAAACAATGAATCTGGGTAGAAAAAGGTAAAAGATAGGACACTTTGCGCTAATACAGTACCTTTTTTATAATACTCAGCAACGATATTTCATTAACTTAGATATATAATACATAATCACCAATTGATTCGTCCTCTTTGCAATACTTCCGTATTCTTAATAATTATTAATTTTACTCTTATTTGGAACATGCGACAAAAATATTGATAGCCTTTTTGTCGCTTTATCTCACTACATAATTTTACTTTTACTTTTAGAGATAATAATTTATAGAGTTGTTCATAAGGTAAGCATTCGTGCATAAAAGACGTGCGAGATTTCTTTTTAATAAAAAACACATTACAAACAGTTTTTTTTTTTATCCGAATACGAGAAATATATCTGTAAGTGAGTTATTGATCATATTTCATGTATAAAATAGCTGTCTAGTTTTTTCGGATGCAATATTCAATACCGCCCTAATTTTTACATAGCAATTATTAACGATTGTCATAAGCATAATCAATAATCGCTCATAATCCAAGAGCTCGTTGCGGAAATATATAGAATAGGATGTGATGAATACGCAAAAATGCCCCCACGTTATTTTGTTGTTAAAATTGAGCTAACAATAAAGTTCACTATACGACCATTGTGTTTGAAAACTGTCATGAGGGTTCCGTACGTGATAATACTAGGCTACCTTAATACCTCGCACCAATTGCAAGATCCACCATATTATTTGAAACACGAACCAATAACTATACGCACGCATTTGCTCCGATAGTGATGTATCTATTATTGAATTCTATATTTTCCGTACCCCACAAACGGATAAATTTATTTATTGGTTTAGCTGTAAAATCTTTGTAAGGGGTACGATTTACGACTCATTTTATTTTGTTATGGGGATCCGTGAAGTCGTTGCACGCAGTCTGTAATTCATTAATCTCGGGGCAAATGAACGTTTTAAAACATTTATTTTATATGACACTCAATATCTTAATTAAGAAACTAACAAGATATTTGTGAAAAAAATATATTGTAACAAAAATTACTCGTGCGAACGGAGCATTAATATTATTAATAGATTTTCTAAAATTTGTCCTGTAATATTTATAACATGACATTAATTTATTAAGTATATTGCGTTTATATAAAGTAATAATTTTAACGAATTGAGCTGTTTGATTGATTTAAGTTAATCAAATTACAAGCGATGACGAGTAAAATGTCTCTTCAAAGACGCGACGCGTGCTTGTAAGCATTCATTAATAAAAAGCCCACAATACAAGCATGAAGTTTAATATGTTTATTACGCTTAGGGGGGTTTATTGATTCCAGTGATTTTATTGTTATAGGAATTATGAATATTTTATGGCTTATCCGATATTTAACAATGCGGTCATTGTTGTCAGGCAAAATTGTTCCCCATTCCGGTCATTCCAGCTGACTAGTTATGTCCGTAACCTCTAACACCGGCCTGACAACCAAGAAATATATTAACTATTAAAACTAACGGAATACAACACAATTCTTCAAGTGATCTTGTATTAGTGCTCGCATAATTATGGATTTTAATGCCTGTTTCTAATAACATAACTCGCAATTGGACTTTGATATATTTGTTCAGCTCATTTAAGTTTTCTTGTTTTATCCGTTGCTAGTAATTTATGTATTAGTTTTTTTTTTTATTTATTTAAATATCGAATAAACATTTTTCATAAATTCGAGGGCTTCTAATAAAAGCTGAGCGATACTTGAGTCATTCGAATAATTGCGATATCAGTTTCTAGAGATCACTTATTTATCTCAATCAAGTTTTAATATCACTCCAGGGTATATTTATTTAACTTTATTGCATAACTGTTCATCTGATTTGATTTTGTGTTATCATTGAATACTTTAAGGATTATATAAAGAGTGTTTTGCCATTTATTTGGAATTTTCTTTAAATATCCGTTAAATCGATTTACCTTAAACGGTACCTTTTTACGGTGTAATAATAATCGGATTTGATTGTCGTTACACAAAATGTGGTCACATTCGATTGAAGTTAATCGGAAATAATCACATTACGTTTGTGTATGCTTTTTTGCACATCGGGGGACGGTTGTTTATTAGACTTTCGTATGATAGGTTTTTTTTTAATCAATTATAAAAGTTTTTTTTTTGATCAAGACGATATAAACAAAATATAAACCGATTTTGCCGAAAGGCAGAGATGTTGTTTTTTTAGTTTTCAAAACTCTTAATAGGTTTGTTGTTTTACATTCATCTAAGGGTGTTAGGTGATCTATGTAGAGGAAGGCTTTATAATAATACTTTCTCATGAACTTTAATTTTGTATTCAATAATTGGGTGAATTGTGTAACACTATCTTATCAGAACGGAAAGGTCAACGCAAATAGATTCAAGCTTCCTTACTGATGTTTTAGTTGTGACAAGCGAAATGTTTTACATGAACATTATATATGCTATATCTAACCAAAAAAAGTAGGACAAATTCCAACCTCTCATTTTATTTTCGATTTTTTTATGGTATTAGGGGCTCATTTGTCGTAAATATATAAAATTTCTGCGCATATAATAAACAGTAATGTGACATTTATTAGCAGTAGACATATCGAAGATTTTATTACTATATCTTATGACAAGAATGATGGGGGAAATGGTTTAGGCATTGCAAACAAAATATGCAAATTTGTGATACGTGTCGTAACATCAACGAACAAAATTACAGACTACCGTGGTCAACTTTTGGCACGCGAGTCCAGCCCACATCTTCTTAAGGGACAATGCCACCGCTTTGTTGAGAAACGTGATTTCCAATGGATTTCTCTAATATGCATAGCCGATACAATCTTCGTGGGTGACAATAATTCCTTAGCAGATTTATTGTTTTTCGATTCTAAGTTGAATTAAACGCACATATATTAAATACAAATAACGGTATATTTAATAGGTGTTGATTTATCATAACGCTATGAAGATAAAATATGTAAAATATGAATAAGGTATTTTTTAATTAAAATGAATTTGATCTTAGTTTTATGACCGATCCTAGTTTCAACTAGTATTTTGTTACTGAGAGAATGTGAAGGAGACATTTTTTTTTCAGTTTATATATTATATAAAGTAGAAAAAGTTCTTATAATGAGATCTAAGACTTTCACGAGTATTCATTTAAATTAAACTAATATTTTTCGGATTATACTACGCGTATTTTATTACGTACGAAAAGTAACCGAAACGTCGGGAGTATGTAGTTTTTTTTTTTAATAATTAAATATGGGTAATATAATCGGAAAATATTACATAGTTTCATTCAAGTTCTTATAAACAGTACATGTTTAGGAACCGATTGTAAATATATAAAAATCATGATTAACAGTTACTTTATAAACGCTACCTCCGAGTCCAGAATAAACGATTAGTCTCGGACTTTACTTAAGCTTAAAGTCCCGATTTCACAGTTACCCGTTTTAATCTATGTTATTTATCGATTATCTGTGCCCGGTTATCGTTTCGTTATTTATTGTCTGTACTTTATTTTCAAATATGGAATGGTAATGTTTGCTTTGGTTTTACAGCCGGCATCATTCATTCGTAACAAATATCTGTATTGAAAACAGATTTTTGAATGAAGTATTGTTATATAACGACCGCTAATAAAAACCTATGAAATGTAATTGTGAAAAACTGCTATTTTTATAAACATATAGCTCTTGCTACAATAATAAGGATATAATTTATTCAATCAATGCATAATGCAACCTACATTCTATAGCCGACTCGGCTTAGGGCGCCAAGTAGTGAGCACTCCAGAAATCATTTACATATATTTGACTTCACCTTATATGCTAATTAGTTAAGTCATTTATAACAGTCATTGTTTACTATAACACCCAAACAATTGTTGTCTTACAATTATAATGTTATCGTACACTTACGGCTTATGCTGTTAATATGTGGGCTTTCAAAGGAATAGGTAGATTAAGTATTGGCCTAATTCTTAAACCACATTGATAAAAAATTATTAATAATTATCTTTAAGTAGGTGGTAAATTTACTTTATTTTATAATCAAATTGAAATATGCAAATTTGGAACAAAATTCTAATTTATTATAAATTTAAAGCAGTAAAATGTTTGTTGTAAATCCTTTGTGACCTGCCATTTTGTCTGTTCCCTCTAATGGCTGTGTTAATAATTCAAATAGCTTTTACATTTTCATTATTAATTATAAACATGTCACGTGATGTTTGCAATGTAACAAATCATTATCTACCTCCAAATGAAGAATCTAGATGAATATTCAAATACAGAAGGTTATTCAATTTTAAAATATTAACCATTTATTATTATGGGATAAATTTTTATTTCACAAAGTCGTTCGAACCACTTTATAAAGAAAGATTGGACAATAACAGTGTTTATTTATAAATATACTGTACTCTACATCGTAGTATCTTGTTTAATCACGCTGGTCTATTTCGATATAAACCTATTTCTTTGTTAAACTGGAACGTAATATTTCGATATTTATGTATGGGGACCGTAAATGAGGGCGAAGGTGGTCGATAGACTCATTTCTCCGATAATTGAATCGCCTGTACTTGCGATATGTGAATCGACATTGCACGATTATGATATGTAAACTTGGAGAAATGAGATGTTTTCCTTGTGGAAACGTTGTGTTTTTAATAAAAATGTAGCAGAGAAGAGTCGACTCGGTAAAAATATATTCACACAAATGTACACAAAATAAATATCAAATCTCCATAATGAACTCTCAATTTGTCAGAGAGAAGTTCTTTTTTTTATTATAAATATGTAATATAATGATAAATATAAAAAAAAATAACATATGTTCCGTTTCATTGGTAGTAACCAGGGTTCAAACTTCAAATTACAATTTGATAACATATATGAAGACCATTATCACTCAAATAATTATCGTTAAAAAGATATAATGATACATTATCATTATATAGCCATTAACAAATTAAGTTCTAATATTACGTTTATCTTCCTTTATTTCCCTTAATTAGTTTGATGTAGGAAATCTTTTAAGTAATTAATATAAAGGAACTTATAATTATTTTTTTTAATAATTGCTTCCGTTTATCCTTACTAATCAAACCTAAACTGAGTATTAATAAGTAAATTAATGATTCTATTTCATTTAAGTGATAGATTTATTTAATTAGAAAAGCTAATTTTTTGCTCATATAATAAAAAGGCAAACGGAACATGATTAGAATCTGTACCTACCGAGAAGCCCACGCTTTCGTATGAGGATCAATCTCGCTCTGAGATTAAATTTGGGAACTCAAGGTGTGTCCATAATAACATATGAGACAGGTTTTTTCCATATTAAAAATGGAGTCGGTACTTATTTTTTTGTTTATAATTGAAATTAATACATATGTAGGTAAGTATTTATACGAATTATTTGAGTAGTAGTGAAGAGCATCCTAAATTTATAGAATATTAAACTATATATTACTATCTTCCGAATACTGGTTATATTAAAGTAACTTATAATATAAACCGAACAGATTGTATAGTCCAGTAAAATGAAATAATTACACGTATATATATGACTTTACCTTTGTTAAGATTATACACGATTTGAATCGGTACCATTCGAAGCTTCCAAATTACTATATGAAATATTCATAACTCACCGCCTCACTCGGTGTGTTAATTTCATCCGGATTAGGGATTGTAGGTCAGATGTTATTTTCTTCGTGATAAATTAATTTTCAACAGAATTGTAAATATTGGCGACTTATTTATCAATTATATAATATAATATGTTCAATACATTTTCCATATAATAGATCAGTGTATACATTTTTATATTTTTCTTTATCAAAATATTCATGCTATCAAGGTGAGGTTCATTGCAAATAAAGTTTTCAGGTAAATAACATATAACTCACGTTTGTAACAAAAGTTTTAATGATTATTTTGAATTATCGTTTCATATTTATTTATGTAACATAACAATTTAGAAGAGTTAAAGCCTCTGTTCGTGATAAATCTTAACGAATAACATATCCTTAACACAAGTAGAATACAAATTTTTTGCATCGCAATAAATTTCCTTATGTGTAATGTTTTATTTATATATTTATTTATTATATGTTAAAAAGGTAATATCGTTTCATCAGTATCAATTACATTTAGGGACCTACTGATAATAAAGCTTTTCATATATTTATTTTAATTTATAAATGATAACTGAGAATTGAATTGATTGAGAATTTGTTATACAAAAATATTGAAACAAAATATATAAAGCCAAACACAAATAAGACAACTAATAATAAAATGCGAGATATAACATATAAAAAATTATTTACATTATCATTTAATATGCTATTTAATTTCTACCTTAAACGTTAACCACATCAGCTAGGCGTTGGGATTCTTTCGTATGAAGGCTGAACGATATCAATGACAAATTATATATAATATGCATAAACGGACCGTAGAAGTAGACTAACACTATTAGTTCATAATCACCTTAAGATTATTTTAGCAATATTAGCAAAGAGATTAGTCGTATAAAGTTCTGGCCTGAAGTTAATTTCTTCCTAACTACAGCAAAACAACGATGCATCATACTGCCCCTGATCGCTACTGCCTTTCGCTTAATATCTTTATGGTCATTAAGGTCTTCTATGAAAATATGTTCCACGGTACAGGTGCTTGTATGAAACATGGGATAAACCTTGGAATGTGGAATAAAAAACCCGGGTAAATCTTTTGGTATGTTCAATAATAATCATAAAGTTTCTTTCTTGAAAAAAAAAAAAGGTCAACAAGTTATTTGTCATCATCGTAATTATTAAAATCTGTCGAACGACTTCTTTTACGACACGGGAAAATATGATTTGACTATTCACTTCAATTAACCAGCTCAGCTTTTTATGTCATTTTTATGTCTACGTTTATGGCGCTTATGTTACACATCAAAATAAACTAATTTTACTTCGCCTTAAGTACTTCTGCTGTGTACTATAATTTTTTAAACGACTTAAAAAAGAAATACCTTCTCATATGCCTTGTTCAATTATGTTTCTGTACTTAAAGGAGGATCAATGGTAATTAGGATTTTTTGTAAATTGGGTATTAATAAATGTGAGATAATTTTTCTTGTTATTATCAATTGCTTCTATGATTTTGGCAGGCATTTAGTTGGCAGCAGCTAGGTCTAGACATGTTGTAGATTTATGAAGCCTTCCCGCGTGGGAGCCGTTGGCCTCGGTTGAACTGACTTGTAAATAAGCTTATGAGTTTTTAAGTATCGTATGTTAAAACTTCCCTCGATGTTTGCTATTACACTATAGTACCTATATGTTTGAAACGAAATATTTTACTTGAAAACCACCCAGTATAAAATGGTCTCATTATCTAATTGTTACAAATACAATATTCGAGATGTACCTTAATTACAAAATGTATATCAATTTACCTATAAAGAATTATTAAATTTAATCAATGAGAAAACGATACAGAACAATACATTAAGATATTTTCATACAGACGAATGAAACCATTATATATAAATTTTATATAATCGTATAAAAATTAAGAACTCACATTTTTTCATGTCATTTTTTTGTATATAATTATTGAAAACTTTTAATACTTCACACTGACAATATTCACAAATAATAGGAAATTGATATTGTATACTTTAATTGTCACATAACAAAAAAATAAGACAGAGAAACTACACACTTAAAACAGACGGGTAATATTACTGACGTTGTTATCGAAGTACACGTAATAACATAACATTATTTTTTAATGTTTAGTAAAAATGAATAAAATATCATGTAACATGAAATTATAGAAACAATTATCTTTGATGAAATGTCAATCCACACTGAGCTGGAGGATCCTGTAGAGTAATAGTCATAAAAACACAACAACTTCATCATATATAATGAAGTTTAATGTTACTTCATGCCGGCGATGCAGTTTGTGTCACTTAAAATTTACAATGAACAATATGCGTTCTCAGAAATTTAAATAAAAATATGCGCATTAAAATTCCATATACCTTCCAAGCTTAAGTTACAGAGCGGGAGGTTGTAAAACTAATTGCTTTAGACACAAAAGAAAACGCAATTAGCAGACCTTTAGATGTAGTAGAGGTCACTGGACTTATACTTCAAAAGCTAAGTGGCTTTAGAGATATTTGTCACTTGGAAAACTAATTTATCTTCTAAATAATTATCAATTATCGATCCTAGTTGTATCCATCTGTTATTTCTGTGTTTATGTTAATAATTGAATTACAAAATATACTCATTGCCTTATCAAGAAACTGAAATTGAGTTCACGCTTTGAATAAAGTGTAACAAGAACATTTGAGAGAACCAGTTGTTGTCAAATGTATCAATAAAACATGTGAAGGCGTCATTTTGTATTTGCTGACGTTAAAATTGTGAAATTTCGCTAAAACTTTAGTATTGTAATGAATATTGGGTGTAATTTTTTTTTTTACTCAAAATTTATATATTATTTCAGTTGCAATAACATACAGTTTTATAAAAATTTTAAATTATACATCATATGATATTCGTTATTTACTAAAGATGTTATCAAATGCACATAATAATATTTATTATAAACTAAACTAATATCATAATCAAAAATAAATAAGAGAATTGAGGAATGGAATTTTTCAAATAAATACTCAAAGAAAATGTACAATTAGTAATACTTACTTACCCTTTTTATTACTTACAACTCTTTAAGAATGTTGAGTTGTTTTGAATAAAATTATATACCTACAGAGGCTGCAGATAATTATTTAGGTAAATACTTTTAATTATCTGTCATAAAAATGTATCCAAGAATATATATATAACTACTTGTAAACTAATAGCGATCAAATAATTGTGTCACCATTTGTTGAATTTATTGGACATAATGTCACTATGACGTAATACAGTTTTTGCTAACGAATTGATATATCGTTCCTCCGTTGCAAAATCGTCCACCCACGCTGTCCTTTGTTAGTATAGTTTATTACGCTGTGTTTATTGAAACAGAACAGATATAAAGTAAATAGAATTTTGCAACATACTTCAAAACTATGTACAATAAATAACAAAATGTGCTAAAAATTTTCAAGATTTTTTTTTCAAATTAGAGTGAATAGTGATTTTTCATAATGTGTAACACTTGTAAATTATTTTGGAAGAAAAAAACTAAATACTAATCATGGTGGGATGCTATAAAAACTAAAACATTATACACGCCCGCGGCGGCCATATTATTGTAATGGGGTATTGCCGGGGGCTTCGAAGTTTCTTACAACAATATCACATGTGTAATCGGTGGCGATATTGAGAACTAGCTTTTAGCTCGATCTTCGCTCTCGTTCACGGAGATTTCCCGGAACCAAAAGTAAACTGTATATTATTATGGCACTCGAGCTTAATACTACCCACATTTCACGTTAATCCATCCAGCAGCTTTATGGTGATTGAAAATTTAACACGGAGACAAATTTTCGTATCTGTTACGTAAAATATTTTATAACACTGAAGTGTTAATATTTTAATGCATATCAAGGTGTAATTTTGCCTGAAGCTTTGAAATCTTTATTAAAATAAATTTTCCATAAAAGTGCAACAAATTTTTTGGGAAATATTATTAAATTAATGTCATTAAATTTAAATGTCAATTCGTTAATATCTATTTTGTTTTTTTTTTGTATTTAAACGCCATTCAATTTATCTCAATCAATATATCTGATATATATATATGAGTGGGTGCGTTCTAATTGACTTTGGTTCAAACAAAACTCCCCATTTATATTTTAATGTTCCATTTATTCATATTCGTGAGTACAGATATAATTAGGTGTACTTAATAGGTTTCGCAATACTATTATATTATGACTATTCCCTATTTTATAGTTTATATATTTCGATTTTGTTTTGTCAAATTTAGTTAGTCAAGGTCTTTTTACATCAGACTATGAAAGTACCTTCAGCAAACCATGAGGATAAACTGAATAAATAGACACAGACCGAGTAAAAAATTGACAATGTGTCGTATAAAAATTGTGTTTGAACAAAAAATTTAGTCATTTATCGAATGCCAGTACATTTAGACACTCAGAACAACTTTTATTTCGTAAAAAGATTATCAATTATAAATTAATTAGATTATATTATTTTAATTGACATTGAAACTTACTACTTAGCGCCTTTATTTTATTATTTAATTTATGGAGCTGACACAAAGAGAAAAACGATTTATTTATTCAACATTTTGACAAACTTTATTCAGATTGCGCAACTTGTTTGCATTTCAATCAAAGATCCGATCAATTTATGGTTCCATGTAATCAACTCTCCAGCTCTAGTTTTATGTAGACGTGAATCTGATTTGGTCATCTTTCATTTGAGATTCTGATTATATTCGCTACGTGACTGTTAATATTGCTTTGTAATCATAAATAATTAATATAAATTACAATTCCCTGCTCTGATTATCTCAATTTTTCCATCCACGATGCAATCATATTTTATTAACATCTAGGTATACCTAGATATATAATATATTATTTTATTATATTTAAACGTTATAGTTTTGTTCATAAGCTTTTGTAGTAACGTAGGCCTGTTTATTGTGCATGCATATGTATATATATATATATATTTAGGTCAATTATTTTCCCTGTATTTTAATGAGTAATATATTGTTTTGTTTCCTTTTGTATAAATCGGTTCGCTTCAAGTAGCTTAGTGCTTAGTCTGTAAATACGATCCTTCAAACTTCTTGTCTCTATTGTAGGAAACTTCAATATTAGTGAAACATTTCCAACTTAATAGCCGGACGCTGAATGAAGTCAAAATTCGCGAAAATGAAATATTTGTCCACTGGCGGGCAAAAGGAATCATATACGCTATTGACTGCGAGAAGAAGATATATGAAGAAATTAATGTATGTACAGTTTTATTATTTCTATATCTATGGTTTTGGTTTATTAAGGAGGTATAAGTCTATGATATTTTCTTCAATCAAACAATTAATTAGTTGCATTAGAGTTTTAATTCTTAGAATTTGCTTATTACTTTCGTTTTAGTGGTAATTGTGTATAGCTTAGGATTACTATAATAGCCGTTGTTGAACGAGTTACTTAGCTCCCGTTAGGAGGAAGATGTTTAATCTTGATAGATGGGCAAGCAATCTGTACGAAGAGTGCAGTCAGCCACGCGAATATCTGGAATGTTACTGCATTGTGGTCCTTATTTTGAAATCCTATTTCCTACTGTTGCTCGCTGCACTTTTCGCTTCCGAACTTGATTTATTGTTCTCGAATTATTCTTCACGGAAACTAGTTTGTACGATAGAAAGATATATTTCTTCTGCTGAAGTAAATTACGTTACCTAAGAGGCAATTGCTGCCCAGTATTGGTGTCATTAGTGTGCTACATAATGACCATTAGTAAATGAGTCCTAGCCTCGGGCGGTTAGTTGAAGACCTGATCTGAGTTGTCTTCTTCTAAATCTGTTCAGATGAGTACAATTTTCTTCGAACTCACTTTATATTACCCTTTCATTATATCACCTAAACAGAAACTTAAAATTTTACCTGAACTAATTGAACGTCATAAGAGATTTATTACTTGAACCTATACAAAAATTTAAATTAAGTTTAAACTACCTATGGAATCAAAAACAAAATACAAATGACATAAAAGTGTTTTAACGAATGATTACGAACATGTAAGAAACATTTGCATATGTAATTCGTATTCCACATATATTATTATGTAAAGGTCATTTTTAACCACTAGCTCACAACTACACCTCGTCAAATACCATCAGAGACAACGGCTTCGAACACCTGCCAATTATATTATAATCAATGAAAATTTAACCGCAGACGCGTGCGCATACTAAACTAGTTTTTGTTTTTATTACTTAAGTAACCTTTTAATCAGATGTGAGATTAGATTAAATAGAAAAAACAATGTTGCAATGATTTGCGTAATACATTTAGCTCATTAACAACATGTTCCATCTTAAGATACGTATTAGTGTTGTAAAGGCTACTATAATATAGACAAAAAACATTAAACTCCCACGCAAGATGTAAAAGATAGATCGAAGTATGTACCAATGTAAAAACGCTTATTTTTTGTTAAGAACATTTTAAGAATGAGTACCTAATTATAAAAACAAAAATATATCATAAGATTATTTTAAACGGTACGATGTTTTATATCATCGTTACTGTCTGAAAAGGCTTTAAATACAAGAACCAGATACATATATGTGAAAGATTGAACTTTTAAAATGATGACGTAGTGCAAAGAAAGAGACTTATAATCTTTACATCTATTTCAATGAATAGATTACATTAAAATAAGATAAATTTGTTTATTTGATTTCCGATATCGAATTTGTGCATCCTGATTCTTTTGTTTATCAGAGTACATTTTAATCAATACATGACCAATAAAGCAGAATTTTGACATCAATAACAGCTGGCCGACAAAGTACCAAGGAATTTTACTGTTGATAAATATAATCAAGAAGTCCTTTTCCTTTGTGGTTATCTAAAAATATATAGTTCTGAATACATAATAAACATCGGGTTCTTATATCCCTTTAAAGTCTAGGAATTATTATCTTTTACTTTATGTTTGACGTTTTTATAAAGCGTAGATCTTGATATTGTTGCAAGAAGATAAAAATCCAACATAAAACGGGAGCCAATAGAGTATTGTAATATAAATGAGTTATGTCTCAATAACCAGCCAGTTTACAATATCGCTCGGTACCGCTCAGTAGGAGACGAGACTTTAATGTTGCTTGCATCTCGGATTAAAGGAAACTTAAATGTATTATTGAAATGCGATTTTATATTATGCAATATTTTATTACAAATGGAGGCAAACATTTGCGTGGCGGACGACTGCGGCATACAGAAAAATCAAATAAAATGTATACAATAGAATAATAATAATCAAATCATTCAAATAATAAATAATATCTGTTCAATTTATGAATTCTAGATTTTTACTTATAATTAATGTTTCCTATTTTGAAGCAATCTTTTCCTTTCAATGTGCCGATAATATCATGTAATCACAAACTATCATGCTATATTTTGTTTACCACTTACGTACACAGTAAACAGAACTCATTACAATAGTCTGGAATTACAATTTTCTCAGTCATCTTCATGGAATTACCTTGTTACTCAGTTCGCCCGTCCTCTGAAGTCTACCTACCTACTTACTGTATTACGGGTTTGGACGGAATAGATTAAACCGATCTAAGCAATCCGTTTCATTAAATATAATCGTGTCTGGATTTCGGTTTGGAATTGGTCCAATAGCAGTGGTTTTCCATCGATGGGGAATAATTCAGATATTTACCGCTAAGGATTATGCGGCATCCATATAATTTATAAAGCAGGTTTAGAAACTTTTTCTGACATATAATACTTTCAGGGTAGTAATATGGTGTAACTCTTATTGAAATAGTTGACATACCCGCGACGATTCGGCGTCTAAATATAATCTTCCTTATTACATTTTTAATGTACTTTAATCACGAGTCATTTTAAATGAAGCATTATGAAGGAAATTTAGAAAAAAAATATTGGAGTAATATTGTATGTTGGAAATTTCGTGGATTTAGATTTTGAATTCGGTTCTATAATTATTCGAAGTTCAAAATTTGTTTTTTTTATTAACCTGTTAAAAAATCGACTGCAAAATTATTTACATCCGTTCATAAACAAAATCAACATGAACGGAAACCGAAAAAATGTGCAATGTAATTAAGGATCTATTTGAAATAGGATGTTAATTAAGTTTGATAAAATAATTATTAATACAATTAAATTTGTTTAATATTCTGATGGATATTGTGATTTGTATGAATAGGTACTTGACGATGGTAAAACAATACATGAACGTTGTGTGAGGCAAAACAAGCGGTTTAATACCCCTACTTGAAAATAGCATATCTCCGAAATGGGATCATCCATAAAATTTTCCGGTTTCACATACACAATGCTTATGGGATGCCGTGGAATGTTACTAAGTGCTCCCCTAAAATACCCCTCACCCATTTGCCTAGGGAAGCCTTGGCTGAGAAGCGTCGCTTTGTTATTCCAGACACTTTTAAAAGCCTTTTGTACCTTCAAGTATGTCTTCTGAAGTATATTTTGTTTTTGCTTTTGAAATGTTTCGAAATTTCTACAGTGATTTTTATAATTATACCAAATTTATTCAGAAAAATTATTTACTATGTTTTTGTATTATAAATTTTTATCTTTTCTACTGTACTATATAAATAAATGATACCATATGTACTTATACAATGTAATAATTTATTTTATATTTTTTTGTATGCTGTGAAATATTACATAAATCATAATTTATTGTGTATATTATATAAATAAGCTGACTCAGTCACGCATAACGAACTGTAACTAATATCGATCTTGTAATACGATCGATTGGGATAAGGCTGTAATTTATCAAGAAACTTCACAAGCAAACGATATTTCCATAAATAGGCCGTGCCAAAACATATATAGTATATATATGAATGTGTAACTCATGTGAACTGTTAGTCTACGATATCCCCCTTTGCATGTTAATACTCTGGAGATGAACGTGTTCCGCATAAGTCTACCGAAATTAGCAGAGTAATTAATTAGTCTCCCCACGTCCATTCTCGGCTGAAACTGCTGAAAATTAAAATAATATTAATATAACGAAGACATTACTATAATGAAAGAACATTATTAGAAAAAGAACTAGAAATCATTACCTTTATGACTATGTTGCTTTTATACATATCTACATATATTTGTATTTTGTTAACTGGTAACACTGAACGCCGGTATTTTTTTCTGATTTCTTTGGTAATTTATTTAATTTCATTTATATACATATATTTAACGAAGATGTTTTCCTTCAAAACAGAAAATATTTCAAACAATCATCCCGCATATAAGCCCCTTGAAGGTTGCAAAGGTTGAATTCTTAACTTCAGTGATTGTTAAGATAAGACGCTAATTGGGAAAGTTAAATACAAATAGAAATGTTCCCTGTTCTGTTTAAAGCTTTCTGTATTTTCGTTAAAGCGAAGTTTTGTTTTACAATTTGTCAATAGAAAGCGTTTTGAGTTTTGAATAAATAACACCCTTTGGAGTTTCCTTTTACTTTTTCATGCTACGTATTAAATATTAATGTATAATTTCAGTAGCTATTTGAAATGCTTACTGTATAATTCAAGAGAATTAATTTTAAACCAAATATTTGTTTCGAAGCTAAGATTCATAAAAAAACTACATATCATTTTATCAGGGATACTTTGAAAAAAATTCTTCACATGTGTTCACATCCTGACACTTGAATTACTCATTTATTTTTTTACTAAAGGGATGCCGTCATATCGATGAATACAAATCACAACTATTAATTTATCTTCAAAATATAGGTAACCTTAATTTAAAAGGTAACAATAAATAAATATTCAATTGTACCCAGAATTTTAGCGTAACTTTAAAAGTTTCGCAATTTTATTAACAACCTTAAATTAGTAGTATTAAAGTACAATATTGAAGAATATGTCACTCCAATGTACTAAAATATTTATAAAAGTAATCGCAATTTTACTTCCACGTTATATGCATACAAAAAACATCACTCGTTAAATACATTTTCCGACTCATTTTTAGAATAATTATGACATCAGTCTGCTCTTTCAATTACTTTAAAATGTATTTAAGTAATCAAAAGAAATACATACTAACTTATATACTTATTTCATTAGTATCGAAAAGGGAATGTTTCATTAGTATCGAAAAGGGAATCTAATAAAAAGTGTGTAAGTATATTATTTTAATTAATATAATATTAATATGAATTCAACGTCCCTAAATTTATAAAATGTTGTCACATATCTTTTTCCATAAAATTATAGTTTAACAGACTGATTCGATTAAGCCACATATAAATTTTAATAATTATACATTTAATTAGCAGACAGGTGATCGTTAAAAACGTTACAAACTATTAACCAAAAAAATATTTTAAGTGTCCTGTCCTAGCCATAATCTTCGTAAACTATTGGACCATTATAAACTTTATTGAATTTTAATTAAATGAAAACATAACGAACACATCTGCCGGCAATTACGTTTCTCTTAACAATTCACCCTTTCAACACCACGAAATTAGACCCAGACGAAAAACAAACATTGCTTGATTAAGTTGCTCTAGAACCGGTTCGCGATTAGTGGGGAATCTAATTCGAAAAACCGTAGGTCA
The DNA here is from genome assembly GCF_018135715.1 of Danaus plexippus. Classification (NCBI taxonomy): domain Eukaryota; kingdom Metazoa; phylum Arthropoda; class Insecta; order Lepidoptera; family Nymphalidae; genus Danaus; species Danaus plexippus. The sequence continues at coordinate 4,436,887 of NC_083548.1, read as the reverse complement.
TAAAGCAAAGTATGCGGGATGAATGAATGGTCAGTTAATTGAGTCAATAAATCACATGTGGCTATTATTCCTGACCCACACAAAGTGCTGTAACTGCCCGCTAGATGGGGCTGCTAGCAATGTATTGTTAAAATTTAAAATATCAGAATACATTTGAAGGCAATATTTATTTTTTTCTGTCATCGTTTACGTTAGCCTTTCAGATATTTGAATATTTTATGTAACCCTCCCTAAGAGTTTATGGCGATAACAAAAACTTTTTTGAAATAGATTATTATTATTATCGAGATCACACGTCAAAATGGTATTATAACTATTTTAATACTTGAGCTTTCCTATTTATACGCATAAAAAGAAAAAATGTTCTCAATATTTTTCTATTTGAAGAGACAGAATAAACAATACAATAAACCTAAAAATTATATTTGCGAAAAAAAACCGATTTTATAAAATTTTAGAACAATGTATTTCAAAATGTTTACAACGACATGTATCACACAGTTCAATTATATACCGCGAGAGTGGTAAAGAAAAAAATAGTTAGGTTTTGACTGCCATCTAACGGTCAGTGTTGAAACTAATATTTTCCTTTTATCGTCAACAGGCGGCAGCACGTTGGGGCGCCATGGAGCTCCACGACAGGTACCGCTCGCGCTCAACACGAACTATTTGAACTGCTTGAACGAGTACAATGTTCCCGTCTGGACGACCAGAGGGCGGTACTGCCACCGTATTTTTCTCAGGTAAATTTAAAAAAATGATTAAACGATACTTTAGTGGAAAAACACAAAAAGACCTCATGTTGTTACAATACTTTTACTAGTGGTAAGTATCATATAAAACTTTAAAATTTCATTGTTATACCTACATCGAAAACAAATAGACAAGTTATATTCGAAAACAAAGTAGCTGTAAAATTAAATCTTTACATTCAGAAGCTGTATAATAATGATTATATTTAAAAAAGGAACATATATGGACACATCGCTTACAATAATAAGACATATTTACTGGTGTTTCTGCGATTCATAGTTGTACAATGACCGCAGGTTCAACAGTCATATTTGGTTCGTTGAACAATAAACGTCGGAAATGATAAAGAAGGTTCGTGGGGTGTTAGACGGAGCGTATCAACATTATCTTGTCACGGACGTAACGGAATGGTCTCAAACTTTCTAGCTGTTGAATACTATCTTTTATCTTTTACGGTATATCTAAAGGTAATTAGTATTTCGCATGCCAAATATCTCTTCTCAAGGGATAGATCCTACCAAATATACCTTCTCCTACTATCCCTTCATAGGCGATTCTGTTTAACCAATATCGTTACAGTAAAAGCAACTTAAATATTCTCACAATATTTATGAATTAAAACGCTTGAGTAACTATTATTAAAATGGATCTTTATTTTTAAAACGTACATATTTTCCTAATTTCTGCTTCAATGATAAATATTATTTCCAACGACACTATGTAAAAATATTAAGATTTTTAATTCTTTGAAAACTTTAACAAACATTTTACAACTATGATACAATCTTTATATTTTTTTATTATTACAATTCTTAATATATCAACGAAGGTAGTATAAGAAATAAATTTAGGAAAAGTCAAAAAGCTTACTATATTAGGTAGTTTATAAACATAAATTTTGTTCCGAAATTAGTTTTAAGCATGAAAATATAAAGATTTAATCACTCATTTAAAATTCACCCTCCCTAATTTGTTTACAAAATTTACATATTTCTCTCTTACGCGATTAACTACTCGAGAATTTTATTGTTCAAATAGTAAAAATGCCAGTGTGGCAGTTTAAACTAAAAGTTAAATTATTATTGTTAAGATTATAAAAAAGTCTTTCTTTTTATTGAAATTTTATTTCGTTCATTTTATAATTAGAATAAAAATCATCTAAAATCATGGAATACTTTGTCTTAAGTATGATCTATACAGAGAAACATTAAAAATGAAGATGATGATTAAAAGGAAATGTTGATTAGCATTGTATTAAATATCAGCGAACATGAATTTCTCATGCACACTCATACCTACATATAGAATATTTCACTCATCTTCGTTTCACTCATATCTTCGTTTCACTCATATCTACACAAAACCCAAGAATTGTGAATGTATTATCATATTTGCCAGTTATTGCTCACAGAGACAAACATTCGATGTGACATCTAAAAGTAATATTAAGTATCATCGCAATTTGTTACTTATGCATATAAAGTATTATTGATTTATGTTATATTTGTTTACAAACTAAATAAAAATAGATGCTAAAGACTGGTTTACTAGGATCCTTACGTCATGTGATCCTTAAAATTATTTAGTCTTCCTCGTCTTGGACGAAAATTTGACCCACCAGTTATTCGCCCAACAACTTGAGTCAAACATGAGTCAAAGAGATTCTTAGAAGATACCGTCCTGTGAGTACTTTAAGGTCTCCAGTTTACTGAAACGGCCTATGAGGTCTATTGTTTGTAGCAATAATAGACTTGTTCTAGTGGAACATTTAAAAGGGGGGAATCTTTATTATAGACGTCACTTACACATAATTAGCAAGTAAACAGTAAACTAAGCGCTGGAGTGCTGTTTCACGAGGACAATAAACTAGCTCGCAATTATGCTGTTGTAATATTTCTTATTAAAAATAATAATAATCGATTTGCTCAAGTCATAACGATATTTGTCAATTACTTAGTTAAATTTGTCCTTACTTGGGACCAAATAATAAGACAATAACACTATAAATGTTAAAACAAAAGTTTCAAATTACTTAATTTATAAGGTACGAATGTATTGAATACAATACCTACCTATGTACATTTGTAATATAGCCATACTTTATTATTATTCATTATGAAGAAGTAATTAATAAAACTTTCTATTAAAACCTCGATCGTCATTAATTCAGAAATAAATAATATCAGCAAATAGAAAAAAAAACTAAATGGTTTTACCACGTCGATAAGTCGCCTACAAGTGTTGCCAATGAGATTATTACGGAAGATTCTATAGACATTATGAAACTACGATAAATAAAAAAACTATATAACCGTTAATAGGTATATATAAAGAAAGTTAAAATTCTCACATTGTCGATTTAAAAGATAAACAAACAACATTACAATTAAAAATAACCAATGTATTTGTATGTTGTTATGATTTCTTCTACACGAAAATGTTGTGGCGGAAGCTTGCATTAACTCGTCCCTTTGTTCTTACACTTCCAAGAAACTGTAGATATATTAATAGCTTAAAACCTTTTCATCATATCTGAGAAATTTACTTTATTAAAATAATTTACTTTAATATTAACAAGGTTGAGTCTTTGATTGTTATAATGAAAAAACTATGAATAATAAGTCTAATTAAATAACTTTCTTTTTTAATAATGATAAACGCAAATTTTCACGTGAACTAAAAAAGCTCGTATTTTATTAAATTATTTATTTGCTTCGCAATTAAATCTGAAAAGCATCTGAAAGTCTAAGATAAAGTATTCACCTGGCATCATGGCGAATGTTTAAGTAAAAACTATCGATAAAGTAAATTAATATTCAATAAAATCATATAGCCTCTTAATGACATAACTAAGGTAGTGCTCTCAACCATTGGAGGACTATGTTTTGTAAATAATAACTTGGGAATGTGTTATTTTAAATTCATTTCGTCCTTTACAAAAATCTATATCCAATTAAGTATTAGAGAATAAGTCATCTTTTTTAGTTTCGTGAATTTAGTGTTTCAGTTATGCTTCCTTACTATTGAGAATTTATTTTTTATAAGTGGAAGTAGGTAGCTACATAGCTGTGAGCTTTGAAAAAGGTTTATTTTATATAGGTGAGTCAGACATATCTATTTGATAGTTTTAAGGATGCTGCCAAGTCGTTTTTTGCTGTAATAACATCTTAGGTATTAATCCATCAATATCCGCCATCTGCCAGGTAGCAGTCCCGTTAAAACTCTTCCAGGTGTCAGAGATTATTTTGTAAGCGCACAGACAAACCAAGACACAATTTCTGACCTTGTTAAATATACTATATAATATTATATTTAAAACTAAGGAGTATTGTTACATAATTTTCTTTTGTTTTTTGAAGTACTATAAATATTACCAAAGTCTTTATAAATTGATGATATGACAGGTTTTCGCGATGCAATTTTAATAACACTATGATTTTCGGTTGCATGACGCGTAAATATAATTCTATTTTGTATTTTACCCGACGTTTCGATTACTTAACAGACGAGATGAAAATATATTATTTATCAAACCAAATTGATAATTTTGTTTGCACAGACAGGACAGACAGAACAGATAGAACTATTGTTATATAATATACATAATATGTAGACATTCAATTCAACATACTGAAGCATCCATTGGCCCGTGACTTGCGGTGACTGATTGACCTTCAGTTAATAATATCCCGATTACAAAAGGATACTAGTCGTATGTATAAAAGCATCTTCGTACTTAGAAAGGAACCCTATACGGCCAAAAAAAGTATATAAATACAAAATGTATTTCGAAATTACGTATTCTATTGGTGGTTTGTTTCACTCGTGTAAAGGTTTGGCAAATTTCGTGTATACAGATTCTAACACCGCCAATCCGTCTCATGTCTACCTAAACTTGGCAATGGACAACACTGCAGTGGTACTGCAAAATCGTTCATGTACGGATGCTGGTTGAATTATCTTGGCAAGGACTGAGGTCATCGGTATAAAAACGGGACCTAGTTCTTTATACGCATGACATAGGCGTTTTAAATATGGAATTCTTATATCATAGCTATTATAAACATATGAAACCTTCTTTTCTTTATTATAACCGGTACAGATGTATAAAACCCTTTCAATGTGATGAGTTTTATTGTATCTGTACTCTGTCCCCGGTGATTCCCCTGAATGGAATTGAAAGAGAAAATCAGTAATGAGGTTACATACATCTTGTTTGTATGTAGGCCACTATAATTTACATAAGTGTGGTACGCCAAATAACTTGCGCAATAACAGATTTATGTTTTGATTTTAAATGTAATTACTGGAGTGGAATATATCAAATAAAAATAAAGAATAAATGTTCGTATATGATACAACAAAGTAGAAAAATAATGAGGGCCTTTAAACAACTTCACTCTAAATTTTCACTAACGTACTTATATAGAAATAAATAATAAGTAATAAATTTGTTAATTCTTTTTATAATCTAAAAATTATTACAGAATTTAAAGTTCAAAACAAACAAAACCGCAGACAAAATAAACATAAAATAAAATACATTAAAATTAACATAATGTACAATAACAAAACAAAAATTTCGGTAACAATATAATAACAATGGTCGCGAATTAATTGGTACGATCAATTCCCGACCGAGACTTGACATTTCAACTCATTAACTGAATGTGAAATGTATTGTATTCAGTAATACTGTTGTATTTCGTTGGAAATCATGTTATTTTAAGCTGTTTTAATAAACATAGCGCATCTAAAAATATGTAACTCTATATTAATATAAACTTGCAGTCTATTTAAAGTATAGCAGTCTAGCACTACGCCGATGCTAACGACCTCCAAACGAGAGATTACATAATGCAACGGTTGCGTAATCATCCTTTCAGGAATCGTGTTTTTTTTTATTTCTTGGCAAATATTGTAATTTGGTACGATCTTCATAACGATTAATTATAACATTATTTTAAAGTATTTATCTCATTCTAGGTCTGGTCTCGTAGTCTAGTTTTTAAATAGACGTCTTCTTCAGCCGTTCCAAGAAATTTATCATCTGTCCTAATTAAAATATGACGATGTATGTCACGTTGCGTTTTCACTACAACTGTTTTCCGGCGACTTTGTTTGAGATAGGAAAACATTTTTAATCTACCGCGACTACGTACCTTTATTATTACGTACCTACATATGTAGTTTGTTTCGCGAAAAGCAGACAATCAAATAGTTTACTGAAATTTTTATGCATTATTTAAAATCTTTAACGAAACTTACATAAATTATATTAATGCATAATTTAAAGTAATAATAAGTATTATTGTTTTTGTATCAACAGTTTTTCATGCATAATTTAATCTGCGTTTCAAATGAAAAGAAACTGAGTACGCCTCGTACGCTGTGACGATTCAAACTTGGACTGAGCATACAGGACTTCATAACAACAAATTGGAAAGGGTTGTTGTTTGTTTAAACAAGTCTTATCTTTTCCGAGATACAGAAGTTCACTAATGTAGTGCGACATAATTACAAATTCTTAGAACCTTTACTACTATTGATAACTAATTGTTATCTTTAAAGATAACAATACGACATATATTTACAAAGTTCTGTTCCATTATTTAATTTCAAAGCTTTTGTAACTAATCGATGTACTTGAATGATTGAATATCGATTATGTAAGATTATAAAGCGTTGAAATATTAACGACTCTTCTAATATTAACATGGTAATCCTATAATTACAGTCGTGTTTAACTAAATGATTACAGATTTATGTATATGAAATCTAAAGCCTGTTATTATTATGAATAATTGTCACGTTCACAAATCGGATATTATAATCTCGTGTGTTCCATTGCCGTATCCTTAGTATGACTTTGCATTGTTAACTCAACACCGATAGTTTCTTTGTTTTTAGATATAAACAATTAGAGCGGTCTACGTTTAGGATGTCAGTGAAAATGAGTACTTAGGTTCTGTACCTACAGCTTATCAAATTTTAATGAAATGTGGTATTTTTACGTCTTTCAACATGAATAGGCTTTGGATTTGGAATTTTGTTTTTTATTATATATATACGGTTTGCACTTCAAAGGCGAATACTTTTATACTGTAGTAATATTAAATAACATATGATTAAATCAGCGCACGTCATGCTACGTTTATAGAAAGAGAAAATACCAGTTCTTTCAAAATAACATTTACAATGAAAGTTAGGTGCCGTCCGTATAAAATTTTATGTCAACCGACTTTGGAAAGTGATGATACAAATTTTAACTTTCATTTATTATAAAAAAAACCCTTTGTTATAACAAATTATCGTTAGCAAAATCGTTATACATTTTCTTAATAATATTGAAAATTTTTAAGTGAATTCATATGTAAATTACATAGTAATTTAATTGTGTCATATGTAATAGAGTTCAATTTAATTCTAAACTTGTCGCATATTATGTGTTAATGAATTACATGACATCAAAGATTTTGTTTATTTGGCAAACAAAGCTTTGACAGTATATATGGAATTTTAGGTAAAGAGAGAGTGTTACTGAAAAATTTACAGAAATAATAGGATGTTTATAAAGCAAAACCGCGGACAAAACAGAGCATTCCTATACCACGATCGGAGAAGTCTTTTCATATTCTTAACACTTATTAATGTCTTAAAGCTAAGATACTTGTAAATAGTAAAATATCACTGTATTATTTGCTTCGTAAAATCAATAAAAACAGTAAATAAACTTTATCAAAACATAAATAATATTGTATTTTAACAGAGTTATTACAGTCGCGAGTGCTGACGTTAACGGTTAACCAAATATTGGAAACAGAATTTCAATGAATAAATCGACATTTTAGCCACATCCTATTTGAGGTAACACTAAATAATTCGTTTGAAAATTGAATACTTCATAAAATAGTGAATTATGTGAAAGAACTTGTAACAGTAGAGTGAAACAAGAACCACTTCCTTCCTTGTACGACGGATGGCGATCTTTCTAAGATTTCCCAGCCATTTTGGGTTTCGGAAGCAGCTGCGCTAGTTACCTGTTGAATCCTTGTCCCAATTGCTCCCTGTGCGGCTACGCTTCGCTGCAAACCGGATATTCCCACGCACCACTCCTACATACAAATGCGCTCCTTTATTGCAATTCTATTTGGACACTTCATCTATATGTAAACAAAATTTGGCTGAAAGATATCACGGTTGCAATAGTTTTGTACCCATATGTATGTATATTATATAATTATTATTTTTTTTGATTTATAAATAAAAAATTTTAGGTTAAAATTCTTATTGTACAGATTTTTCGTACATTTTGTTTTTGCTTTGCTACATTCACCTGTCTCGTCTCTTATTCACCGCTTGCATCTGAAAGTTGAATGCACTCGTTGTCCTTGTCTAATGTTAAGAAGAACCATAATATAGAAAGAGATACAAAAACCTTTAGTTTAACCGGTGGTGGAAGCATGTGGCACGCGCCAATCGCCATTCGGTTGCCGAACGTTTACGCGGAAAGACGTAATGTTTGTTATGCTTCGACTATAGTATCTGAATGACTCGATCGTATTTTCTAAGTTTTGATTCAGCGTGCATAAAATCCGCGAGTGCAGCTTATAATTTTGGACTTTTTCATACAGTGATTCGTTACTGGAACTGTTACACATTTGTAACAAATATTCAAGTGCTTTCAAAATATTAGATTGTTTTTGAACAGTCAACATTGGAGGACGATAGTACCGGTGCGAAGTGAAAGTTCATTATTTTTATACGTTACTACAGTTAATTAATCTTTTTGGACAGTTTTCATCCTATTATAAAAGTTGTGGGAAGAAGCAGCTGAGTGACCCGAAATCTCATAATAAAAATAAACGATTTAGCCTGTGATGTTGGATTATGATGATTAATGATGCGTGTGATGTAAGAATGGGAATGCGTTAAAAATCTTCACCGCGACACTTCTCCGGGCTTTATGAGGGAAAGAAGATCATTACCTATTAGCGAAGTGGCGCTTAAAAGCGAAAAAGATGGACCTGGGAGGGGTTTGGTGGTGAATTCTGTTTTATGTGGTGTGGTAGATGAACTGTCTAACGCCAGGACCGGTAGGCGAGGCTCGTGGGTGCGACACGCCGTCATGGGTGTCCTCAGGTGGAAAGACCTGACCGGGGTCAGGACCAGCACTCCGACTGAACAAAAAGAGGTAATTACGGAAAACTGAAATGTCCATGGTGCCTTGTTACATGATCTGTAATTGAGCAACATTGAATTAGATATCAACACTAGTTGTAAATTATATCTCATTAATTAAATCGCAACTTAATTTATATTTTTCTGGATTAAATAACAAAATTTGATGTTATTAATGGTAGCGCAAGATGCTGGTTTGAAAAAGTGAAATAAAAACAAATTAATTTCAAAACCGAAATAAGTAATTAACATGTAATGACATTTGCTTACATGTCAATGTAAATACTATACTTATTTTTTTAATTATTGACGATTACCATTAGTAATATGAAACACAATGAGAAATGACTTAAGTGATTAGTATTCCGATATCAGACTAAAATTTAAATGTAATGAAGCAAACAATACTAGTCATTGCTGTAACAGTTAATAGTTTAATTTACTAAGAGCTTAAGTATAGGTTTACTACGAATTGTGATAACAAAAACGAAATTCTAATTGGATGATGCTATGAATCATATGTTATGTAAATATATGACTTATAGAGAAAATTTTGTATAACAATTTACTAAGTCCGGTTTTCTAAGATGCTAGTGACGTCATGCGGTTTTGCTGTCATTTTCGTTCATATCTCTCTGAGCGTCAGTTTGTCCAGGTCAAGGGGATTTATTTGTGGAACGTATTATGAGACATGTATAAGTCTAGATTTTCTTTTCAAAGCGCTAATGATGATCACTTTGAAAATACAAAAATACATATTATGTCAACATAACTTATGTCAATAGTGTATGAATTTTCAAGTTCGTGCATGAACAGGTGTATAATTTTTATTGATTCGTTCATGTTGGTTTGAAAAATACATATTTAATCAATTTATTAAACAAAATTAAAATTTATAATGTTTTATTGTTGCACAATGTATTTGAATGATTATTTTATCCAGACAAAATTCTAAAACCTTCGTAATAGATAATAGAATGAATTTTGACGCGTAACGTAAATCCAGTATGTTTATGGTCATAATGTGTACTAGTGTTATGCTTCATCGAAGAACACTACAATGAGTTTTAAAATGTAGGTTGTAACTGTAAAGTCTAGAGGAAAATTATTGTTGCGGTCTGATTGTTCAAATCGCTGACTTCTTTAACACAATGTCAAAAGAATATACATCCTGTTTTGCGAGTTTAGATTAGACCCTTTAAAGGCTCTTGAATCTTAATTAGGGCTGCTGCACGTCTTTTGAAATTAAATTTCTAAGACAACAGTTCATAACAAAAAATGTCGACTATTATGTAGTGGGGAATTTCTCACTCCAATTACCCCCAACGTTTTTACTACTTCAGGGTTGGCATGCGAAAATTCTTTAATTAATGCAATTAATGAGCACGCTGTACATTTTTATATTACATTTCTCTTAATTAAGATCTGATTGTAACATCACGTATGACGATTGAAGCACGTACTTACGTATCTTAAAATATTATGCATTAGTTTGCTTTTTGAAATACTACAAACCATCAAGTGAACGGAATACTGTACGAGTGAAATAAAAATTATACGATGAACATATTTAATAAGAACCTCCGACATTATAAAATACACAGTGTATTAAGAATTGAAGAGTCTTGTAAAATAATTTTGTTTATGTTATATTTATAACATTAAAATTTACACTGCGTAATTAAAACCTAGTAAAAAACTAATATTTTTTTCATTGATAACTTGTCTGCTTTTGTGAAATATTGCTATTAGTAAATACATCATGCTGTCGAACCTTTACTAATAAATCAATTCGCTTTTGGGCAATCGCGTGATCGTTGTACATTTTTCTTTATATTATTTAAATGCTCGAAATATTACTTAGAACAATATAAATTATATATCCCATTAAACTAATAACTTAAAGAATTTTGGTATTTCATTTATTTGCAATATTTTTAAATATTAAAATAAAATATATATCAATATTTTGGGGACAACATCATATTATAGGCGAATTATTTGTTATTAGATAAAAATATAAAGGAAAATAAATTACAATTTGTCTGCAGTAATCAAAACGCAGATTCTTAATTCGATTTGAATATCTATTATCTTGCGAGAATTCAGAGGATTTTCTTCTTATGATTAGGGACGCCAATTTGTTACTCGAATTCAACTGATATTCCTTAAACTGGCTTCTTATCGTTCCGTAAAAATCGCTTTGTAAAGGGAAAATTTAAATGGAATAAATTTAAATTCAAAACCATTATGAATTATAAACATTCATTTTTCTTCATTTTATAATGGAAACGAATTGCTGTCCTAGTTTTATACCAGAAGTTTTATAATAGTTACAAACTATTTATCAGTAATTCGTTACATTTAACGTCCAAAACTGTTAATAGTTCAAACTGCAAAGCGGTCAAGAAGAGTCAATCTAGCACTTTAGTTTCTTTGCTATATATGTGTCCACGATATTCTTGATACAGTGCTAAACTTGGCACTTTGACAAGTATTTTACGGCATTTGTTCTGCCTCGTCAAGTAGGTCGCTGACTTGGGCTACCGTGTCATTTCCTCTGTTTTCATGTTTGTCTAATATTTTATTGTCTCTTACGACATTTTTAGTTTTAACGGACGTGTTAGTTTTTTTTTAGAATTACAATTTTATTTTAGTATACTTCGACTGAGTTTCGATTTTTAAAGTATAGGTAAAAGTATTTTATATTTAAAAAAATACCCCCTAAATAGGACGACCTGTTTTTAACATAAAAACCATCAAATTTAGGGTCAAATACGTAAATTATTTCGTTTAAAATCTATATGTGATAAGTTAGGTTTACCTTCATTGTAGAATTATATAATAATAATAAAGGCACGGAAGGCTTTCCTACGGAATACAACTAGTTTTCTGTTGTATCGTATTACTTCAACTATTAAATATTATTATAAGTCTATTGTAATTGTATTTGTTGTAATAACACATAAACGCGTATTAATTTATATCTCAGTGTCACAAATATGTATTAAATGTCTTGTGATATCGTTTTTATTCAAATGATACTTGAGTAATTGATACCATCTAATAGACTTACATATCGGTTGTTCCAGTTTTGTAATAAGCTTATTGGTTATTGCTATATAAAGTTTATCTTGCGGTAATGTCTATCTAAGGGACCGTTCTCATCAGGATGTTTTGAGGAATCATAACTTTCGACACTGATATTTACGCAATTCCTTATCTTATCGCCAATAAGTTATAGTGCAATAAAATCATGCAATTATTATTGCAAATTTGTAATCGTTTTCTTGTGAAATAAAGTACAAAACTACTATTTTAAAATAAATTATATGAATTCGATAATATTTTCGTACATGGTAACTGAAACTCATTTAGTTTCATATTAGTGCTAGCGTGTAGAAACCTAGCGAGTTTGACGAAAGTCACACCTAGTTAATGTAGAGGCAACATTATTTAATACAAAAAGGTTAACGCACTGGAGCTAATGGGATAAAAACTGAGATAACATTGACAAGCGAGTGATGAATTGACACACTTTATAGCTACGTGTGAGATATTTACGTATATTCAAAGGTAAATTTTTATTTAGAAGTCAATATTAGACTTCTATTTTAGTTTATATGCTGTAAGGGACATCTTTTATTTTGTAAATGAGATGCTATCTTGAAAAGGTTCTATTTCAAAGTGAAAGCCTTGGCGACACTACATTTGAATCTGGTCGGATGTACTTTTCAAGTGTCGTGACCTGGTTGCATTTCAAGCGGTCGGTCCGTGATTATAATATCTTCACCCCATCACTCGACATGTTAAGTTGTATTATTTATTCATCAATTATAATAACTTTTTAAAATTTTATGTCCACAATCTCTTGATTGTGGATTTCGTAACGATGTGTGAATTTAATTCATCTCTAGATACATTACGTGATGCTATTTGAATACGTTTATATCAATATACGTACTTCGAAATTCAATCCAATTTATCAACCTCATCAGATATTTCTCTAACTATGGGAGATTTGAAAGCGTATTATTAATGATGCAAAGCTATTTTTATTTTGAAATCAAAATTTATGCCTGCAGCGTTGCTGATAGCAATGCTAATAATTTGTGAAACAATGGAAATCTACGCAGTAAGTACAATTAAATTGATGTTTGTAAATTGTTTGTCTATATATTCTTTATACTTCTCACTCTTTCAATATCGATATTATTCTGTTATGACCTTAATTCAAAACGTATTTGCACAACGAGGAAGACGTTCCGTAACCAATTCGTACTGAACACTGAAACATTATGGGTCGTCACGATTTCGTGTTCATTACAATAAAACACGGGCCATCTGTGTACAAGTAACTGTATTCAAAAACACACGTGTGCTCGAATTCTGTAGAAAATGCTTTAGATTCACGATTGGCTCTGACATGGAACATTGAACTAATGCATAAGAATATCTTCCTTGGGTATTCTTGTTTTGATAGATACCATTAAAAGTTTAAAAGAAGTCATTTGAATGACTCTCTTACAAATTTCTTAAGAATTCGAAATTAATGATCAGAAGTTTGTACCGTCTCTAAGTACATTGCAAGTTTAAACAAAGTAAGGGCTTAGGATTTTGTATAAGCTTATCGCAAAGTACAAGTGTATTTTAAGTTGGGCCACTCCGATCGTTCGGAATAAGTTTGAAATCGGGCACAAATGTTTTAGAAGCTGAAAGCAATTAAGCTTTAAAGTTATAGCTGTATATGTGAATTGTTTTACTTCGATAATTGATTACCAAATAATGTTAGTGCCCAGTCGTAAAAAGTAGTTTCATTCATATAAAACAAATCTTACGTAAGAGCCGTTTGTTAGGTTACACAAGAAAACATTTATATTTTTATTGCAACCAATTACACCTATTAACGATTTCTTTCTGCACACTATAAATTTAACTTATAGTGCTCTGGTAAAGAATATGTTTCTATTAATTTGATTAATGGATCAAAAGTTCAAGTATTTCAAAGAAAAGGTCAAAAGATTTAATTAATAAAATATGATTCTTTTAGATTAGTAGAATTATCCAGCGTTATTTATTTTATCAGTCAACCATATATATCATATTTATTACTCGCTTTGAAATTAAACTTCATACAGTCAAACCAATATGAATTTTAATGTCTTTTTCTAGGCTTCATCAATTTAGTCATGAAGAACGCATTAACGAATGCTAATTTTAATTATTGTTCCAGTAAAAACAGAGTGACACTTATGTCTTTAACCTAACGCTATATGTATAAATATATCGTAAGATTTTCTATCCGTGTATATCTTAAATCCGAACTAACTGAAATAATTCCGAAGATGCTTACTCACCTAATGTTTCTATGAGTTGGCTTGAGAAATTACCTCTTATTTGTTATAGAATACAAATAATGCTGATTGAAAATATTGTTTCATTAATATATTTTATTCTAATATGTAAAGTTACTAACGGATTGTGAAGTCAGTTTGTCTTTAGTCATTTGTTCTTTTTAATTAGCTGAAACAACGCACAGGATACATTTTGTTTTATTAAACTTCAAACACTTGATCAAAGCCGTTTGTATATTAATATTAGATAATTTCTCAAGCTTCCGATTTTCCCATACATCATCTATTTGTTTGAACAAGTGCATATCAAAATGTTAGTGATTATAAATAAATGCCCGCCCTCAGTACGTTGTTCCACTTTCGCAACTTGTCCCATTATTTATGTTAAGTTTACGATGTGTGGAAACATCAAGTGGGCTGGCTTGAGGCTTATCCGTGTTTGTTTTACTATGGGAACATTGTTAATGCCAGTTTTATTTGGATTATCATGTGACGAATCACTAATGTTATTATCTTTGTTTCAGGTATGTTGATTGTTTGAGTGCTCAATATTTTCGTAAGTGTTAAAAAATGTATATTTCTGTTATATTATTCAGATAGGTGCGGTTTATTTTGTTATAACGTTGATACATGATTCTCATGCCATTAATACATTTA